>NW_015168666.1:164263-236763 GCF_001447785.1 Gekko japonicus | reverse complement strand
CTTGACCTTCTCCGTTAGTGTCATAGAACATCTTTGTGGCCTTAACCCTTCGGGATGGACTTTGGAGACTGGGTCAGTTGTCTTCCGAAGCTTGAGTATCAGAAACTCCTTGGAATAACAACATGTTTGGATGGGCATGCATAGTTTCTGGAGACTGTGAGGCTTCCCCCCATCAATGGGGAGTTATAGGATCCTATTGCTTGGAGGACGAAAGGATCTTGAAGTTCACCGTACCTAAAATCTGCATTTTTAAAAACTTAACTGATTTCAGAGCAATCAGAAATAGACAATTCTGGTTACCCTTTAACTTTTTACCTGTATCAAATGTTAAAATACTTCCTCCCAAGCAATATCAATAATGAAATCGTACAGTGATAAAATAAATGGGAAAAGAGCAGCAGTGAAAGAAAAAGAATAAGCCGATTTTTCAATCGTATGCATTTTTTTTGCTGCTTCCCTCCCCACCACTTCCAACAGCAATGATATTGTGGGATTCCTTATGTCAAAGGAGAAAAGCTTTCTTCATTGCTTTATATCCTGCCAAAGGTTTATATTTGTTTATTGTAGAGTAAGGTCAGTACTCACAATCCGAGCTGAAGCTAGACCTAAGCTCTGCTCTGTAACTCCAACCTTATAGGCTTGGCAGTTATCTGGGAGATTATCCTTATAGATACTACCCTAGTGAGTCACGGAAAGCAAAAGCGCCGGGGTTCCAAATAAAAACGAAGGCTCTTCACACAGGAGCAAGTTACTTGTGTGAGCAGAAATGAATGACACTTGGCAGTTCGTTGCAAGCGGTGCATTCTCAAATGGCACAACGTAAGCCATTGATGGCCCCATAAGTCACCAGGGCCTACAAAGTGCTAGTGTTTAGTACACAGTATTTATATTTTATGAATGTTAACAAGCAAGAAGCCCTGCACAACCAAGCAGTTATGAGCTCAGAAGGCTTTGTGAGATATTTTCTCGGAGGGCTCATTAATGTGGTCTTTTAATGGAGCACTTGCATATCTGAATCTTTAACTGTAGCTATAAATAGAGTTTACAGGCACTTGACAATGTGTGGCAAAGCCGCATTAGCAATATTTGCCCTCCTCTTCATGAGGCACTTGCAAAAAAAAAAAAACTTTTTGGAGGGAAACGAGTGGCATGGAAATGCTTTCGGAATGAATATGAATGCCTTTCTTCCATGGTTTACTCACATTAGCTTAATTTTTCAGCAACCTGCTTATTTTCCTTTCAGACACTCAGACACGAGGGACAGAGACTTCCAAACCCTGGATGAGTCACATGACCTCTCCAGGTGTAGGGGAAATGTGTATATTGCCATTTATGAACTTTGCATAAGTGTACATGATTCCATCCAGTCGCATGTTGGCTCAAAATCCTGGGATACTCCAGGAAAATTGCAGTCAAGTTCTCATAACCCGTTTTCCAATTTACGCATTCATAAGGATGCATTTTGTTGTCAGTGACAGTGACATTCCAAGACATTCAATGGAAGAAGAAGAGGAATCCCCCTGGACTAAAAGCAGCCTTTCACTAGTTTCCAATCTATTTATCAATCCTGCTTCACTCTTCTCTGGATGCCATATTCACAAATGAGAGTCAGATTTCTTCAACTTTGATGGCTGCTTTAAAATAACTCATCCCCCCATTTTCACTACCAGTGCAAAACAACCAGAGGAGACTCCTCCTAACAGCCTAAGTTCAGAACAAGCAGAACAGTGCAGCTTAATGTACTCTCTTCTCCAAGACTGTGGTTTTATGATGATATAGTAAAAACCATTGGAGGATCACATCCTTACATAAATCAGCATACACTATTATCCATAAAAGGCAGTTACTGTGTACTGGAGAAACTGTGACAGATCTTTTATTTATTTTGATCAGTGGGCCGTGGGAAGACTCAGTAGACCTTCAGTCTCTCTTCATTCCCCTGTCTCCTCTACAGAGATGTAGGTGGATCACCAAAATAAGTTTCAGTAATCTAAGAATAGTACTAATCTAAGTAATTGCACTATTATTTTCAATGGTATAATAAATAATGCTGACATAGTTTATAGATTCTTTGGAAATATTCAAACAACAGTGAAGCTAAAGGTACAGTTTCAGGTGCATCGAAAACAACAAAGCATCACTCTACTTACAGTTTCTCTTCTAGATAGTAAATATGGTCTTATTTTAAAGATGACAGGATCATATTCACCTAAGTCCATATAATACAGGAGCAGAAGTGGGTCTGTCTGCCAAACTGTGATAAGTAATCATCCCATTTGAATGAGCAGCATATGGCTCATGTGTGGCTAGCAATAACAAACAGATAGGATGGTAGTGAAGAATAGAGAGGCATGGTTCTCACTGAATAGGAAACCATAACATCTCATTTCATCTGAACAACAAACTATGGTTTGTTTTCTGCCCTCTGAATCAAGATTCCAAAACATGGTTTAATTTTGGTTTGGAATCCTGGTTTGAAGGGCAGAGAATAAAGCACAGATTGTCATTCAGATGCAATGAAAATTATGATTTACCAGTAATGTAAAAGCGACTAATTAACTGACCCTGTTTGAGGGGAGGAGGAAAGGGAATTGAATGTGAGAGTGAGGATAAACCAGTCTCATTTACATAACATAAACTGAGCCAGAACTTGCTAACAACAGACATTTGCGTAAGGCATCTGATCGTGCTGGGGAGCAACTGCGCGGCGGCTCACGGGATCCCGGGATCCGTCTGATCCCGCCGCCGTGTGTTTCTTTTGGTGCGGCTTTACAAAGCCACACTTTGGCCGCATCAATTTCCCCCCGTGTGGCAGGGGCCACAGTATTGCTGATAATGTTAAAGAGTATCTTTCTTGATAGGGGACCTGATTAGATCTCCAAAGTGAAAATCAGTTCATGTTAGTTTACTCAAACCAAGCATCCCATTAGGTGGCATCCCCTTGCGGAAAGGCAAGTTTTCTGACTGACTGTCAACAAATGGCTTTTTCCAAGGTTTTGCTGAGGCAAGGTTCCAAAAATTAGAGACCCAAATAAGAGACAAGTACTGCTTTGTAGGAATAAAAACACTGTTACTTGTCAGATGATCATTTCTGAAGAACAATGGAAGCAAGCTTCTGATTAATGTCAAGATTTGTAATGAGACAGCCACTTTACAATCCAAACGTGAGACACATTCCTTTAAATCTCTGGATGGAGTTGGAGAAAAGTTCCTCTAATCCATTCCTTCCACAGTCTTGCTTTGCATGTCCCATCACCCATTTATGTGGCACATCTGGATTCCAGCTTGTGGCAGCAGGTGGGCCTGAGGGGTAGGCAAAAGTGCTTTAGAAAAACCTCCCAAATCAGTGGATCATGAATGTGTATCTGGGCTCTCCAATTCGGCCTCCAGCTTTTAAAAGATATCTTCTGCACACAGCCAAAGGTACTTGATAATAAAAATCTTTTGGACTAATGCCCCTGTTGTATTTTGATGGGGCAGATTGAGAACTGTCAGGAAACTTCAAGCCAATGGCAGAAGCAGAAGTCTGGAATTCTACCTTGGCTCTGAAAGAGCTGGGTTGTATGTCTTGGAACAAGTTAGTTATTTTCCCTGTACTTTGGCTTCCAAAACAAGAAGCAGCAACCAGAATAACTCTAGTGTGGGCAGACAGCTGATGGGATGGCCACATTTTAAATGCCACATAGCGTTGCCTTCATCACACACAAAAATATCTTTCCTATCCTGCTGCTAGACAACATCCTTGTGTACATAGACATCTCCTTCTGAAATTTATAGGTCAGGTTTGGCTAAATATCACCGCTGGAGCAGGATCCCTGGAGCATCCTGGTGATAAGCGCAATGTGTGTCCTGGTCCTAAGTGAGGAACAGATCAAGTGGTGGTCCAAGAGTGATATCACAGCTCCAGCATTAGAAGTGGGCTGTCAGCATTGATTGATATACAGTACTGAGCCTGCGTGGTAGAGTGATTAGCATGTTAGGCCAAGAACTATGTTCAAAAATCTACACTCTGCCACGAATCTCACTGGGTGATCTTGGGCCAGTCTCTTTCTCATAGCTTAACCTATCTCACAGGGTTGTCATGAGGATAAAAATGGACAGGAGGAACCGTGTATGCCACCCAGAGCTCCTTGGAGGAAGGAATAATAGATAAAAGTCTAATAAGTAGAACTAATCGATGCCTTTGACAGCAAAATTTTAATCAGTAATCAGAATTTCAGTTCTTATGTTAGTATAACAAGGGATGAAAAACAACCCATTAAAGAAGACGGGTTCCCTCTTCCCCACTGCCATAACAAATGGCAGCTTTGGTTTATTACACTGGATATTATACAACCACAATTAAGCACTTTTAAATTTCACTGATTTCACTGAGAGAGTCAAAGAGGTGCTTAATCTGCTCTACCTGAAACCACTAAGATATGTCATGTGCATCTGAGCATGCCTACTCTTCAGTTCAATAATGCTTACTCCCTTCTAAGTGTGCTTAGCAACCTAAAAGAGCTTAACTATGGCTGGATTCTACCCAGTGGCAATTATTTCATATTTCATTCATTATCCACAAAAAGGCACCTGCTCTGAGTTTGAGGAATACATAAATTTGAATTAGTTACTTGAAAGCTAGTTGATTAAGCAGCTAACATCAGGCACTGGTTCTAGAGAATCTTTGCAGAAGCATACTCCACTAGGAAGCTGGGCACCTGATGGAGGACTCAGCTGATGACATCACTTCCACACTCTGAGCTGACTATCCAAAAATGTCACTGTGGACAGGAAATGAACCTTCAGCATTCTCAGTCAGCATCAGCCGTATCTCCTAGTCTGCCTGTTTCTCAACCCAGTATAATTTTTACGTAAGTGATTCTTGCTCATGATTGCATATCCTGGCCAAACATTGTAGGAGTTTTTCATATTGGTGGCAAAGTAAAACATGCACTTCTACAAACATTCCTCTGGCACTGAATTATGTCATTTGTGTAAAAACAAGTACAATATATTTGCAGAAATAAATGTATGTATTTAATCTGGGACGTTGATGTAGGTTAACAAAGTGTTTTTGTTGTTCAGTCGCACAGTCGAGTCTGACTCTTCGCGACCCCATGGACCAGATCACGCCAGGCCCTCCTGTCTTCTGCCGTCCTCTGAAGTTGGCTCAATTTCATGTTCGTTGCATCTATGACACTGTCTAACCATCTCATCCTTTGCTGTCCCCGTCTTCTTTGACCTTCAATCTTTCCCCGCATCAGGGTCTTCTCCAGTGAGTGCTCCCTTCTCATTTGGTGGCCAAAGCATTTGAGCTTCAGTTTCATTATCTGGCCTTCCAGGGAACAGTCAGGGTTGATTTCTTTTAGGATTGACTGATTTGATCTTCTTGCAGTCCAAGGGACTCTCAAGAGTCTTCTCCAGCACCATAGTTCAAAAGAATCTATTCTTCGGCCCCCGGCCTTCCTTATTAGTCCAACTCTCGCAGCCATACATGACTACTGGGAATACCATTGCTTTGACCATGCGGACTTTTGTTGGCAGGGTGATGTCTCCAGGGGTCATTTCGTAGAAAAAGAGCTAGGGGAACTCATTAGCATAACTCATTAGCATATGCCACACCCCCTGACATCAGGGGCCCGGTGGTGGACCTGCAAGGCCAGCAGGAGTGCGAGGAAGCCCCGCCAAGGCCCTCCCTGGCCCCAGGCAGGCAGGGGTGGGGAGAGGCGGGGGGGAAGCAACTTACCCTCCCTCTTCTCCTGCCTCCTCCTGGCTGAATGAGGGCTGGAAGCTGGGCGGCCGGAAGCAGGGGGCGGGGCTTCGTCATGTGCCCCGCCCCCTGTACCTCACCCGGGGGAACTGCGTTCCCCCGCGTTCCCCCCCGAAATGACCTCTGGATGTCTCTACTTTTTATCATGCTGTTTAGGTTCGCCTACCTGTTACTTTTATAATGACTAGTGATGGTCAAATGTTCTATTTACAGCAGTGCTTAGGAAACTGGGAATATATCTGTACCACAAAATCATATTAGTTCAGCTGCAATGACTTCCCCAAAAAATCTTGGGAATTGTTTGTTAAACCTACTGAGTATTCTGTTAGAATTCTCCCTAGTGTGGGAATGGCTCTTAAACCAGTTGGGTTTGTACAATACATAAACATTGTGAGAGAAAACTTGCAGGAGCCACTGTCTTCCTTCCTTCCCTCCTTCAATAGAAACTTTTGGTAAAAACATATGTTTACCTTCCTCTCTAAAGTAACTCTCTCACAGAGAACAGGTGGTTCTAAATAGAGCAGCCAAGAAAACAGCTTTCTTATGCCTTTAAATCTTAAATGGGAGAAAAAATAATACCATTTCCTCCCATCCACTGTGAAGTATGAAACCTACAGTGCTATGGGGGTTCTGAATGCCCTAAACTCTTGTTTGTATTTTTTTAAATTACACTTGACACACACTCCAACAGTGAAGTGGTCTACCAGTTATGTATATTATCAAGAATGTGGCTATGGCTGCTATACACCCCAAATTTCATCACCTGTTACCAGTGTAAGATAGTTGTAATTTGTATATTTCAGTCAGTAAGGTAGTATACAGTAAGGTAGCTCTGCTTACAAGTTACAGTGAATGCACATTCAACCTGTGTTTGGTGTACACTTCATTATTTTAAATCCATGTGTTGAACAATTCTCACACTATATTTACAACATGTACAGCTGAATGTGTGATTAAAAAGCCCACATTTATCCAAGCACTGGTCTCTGGTTTCAATTGCAAAGTGAACACAAGTTGGATGTTTCTTGCAAACAGATGTATACATGTGTGTCTTGCATCTCTGTGCATTCCCTGTAACATATCGACTGGTCTACTGAAGGAGTGCTTTGAAGACTCAGAGCCAAAGTATTTGCTGGGTCTATATTACTTTATCCAATGTGTAATTTAGCTGCAAGAAAGCTGCTGCAGGTGCGGATATGGATTGAGCCCACAGCATTAGGAAAGGGAGCTTAACTCTTTCCCTGTAATATTCCTCAAAGACCAGCAAGATACAGTTGTAATAGTTTTGTGAGTTGCTGCATAAACCACCAAGTTCTATAGGTGTGTTAAATCTAAAATATCTTATCAAGATGCAGATGGATTTTCAGGAATAGTCCCAACTACAGTCTCTAGTCAGTGTCATAGATGCAACGAACATGAAATTGAGCAAACTTCAGAGGACGGCGGAAGACAGGAGGGCTTGGCGTGATCTTGTCCATGGGGTCGCGAAGAGTCGGACTTGACTGTGCGACTGAACAGCAACAACACAGTCTCTAGAATTTGCTGAGACCTGATACATGTGATTATATTTTATGGAATCTACAATGTGAGGAATCTGAGTCATCATATGACATAAACTGTGTCCTCAGGTTCTAGAAGAACTTCACACAGGATATCTAGGAGTTGTACTTGGTAAGATGTTTTGTACTGATTAGCACCATCTTATGTGAGTCTTACTGAGTGAATTACATGATTAACAGCAAACACCTTACAGAATTATATTTAATTTTATGGTATAGTTTTTCAGCACTAAAGGAACTGGTGTAAGGCGAAGCTTCTGTTTGTATAATATTCTTTCTGTCAATCCAGATTTACCTCAGGACTCCTCTCTACGAAATAAACTGGAAACTGTAGTCAGTCAGTAGTTGCCCCTTTTCTCAAGGCCGGACCAGCCCGGGTAGATTCATGCTCTCAGAGTCTAAACCTTATGACAGTATCTCCCCCATCATACTATTTTGAAAAGGGATAGTTCTGTTACTCCATTACTTCCTTGCTGTGGAGAGAACCCATCCTTCTTCCCTTGTTACTTCTTTGGAGGAACCCATGCATCCGTTATGTCTGGGGAAACAGTGTCATCATAACCTTGGGCTCTTCCTCAAAGAGCGGGCTGTCTGTGGTTCATCTTAATGACCTGCTCTGAGCACATCACAGAAGCATGTACCGATTATGAATAAATACCTTCCTGCCCTACTCACAAATATAGAGCAAAGTTATTTCATAGAACTCAGACAGAGCAAATGAAACTGCCATTATAATTCAAGAGCAATATTTAAATTTTCATGAGAATCTGAAAATGATAAGTAAAATTAAACATAAAAATGTGCCTGAGCCTCTGCTGTCCCTCATCTCAGTCTCTTTATAGGGCACCCTTGGAAAATTAAAAAATGCTGTTTGTACAATTGCCTTCTATTGGTCTAGTTATAAAAACTATGAGTGACTGAAAGCTCTTAGGGGGGAAAAATCTAATATAAAGATATGGGAGACAACAAAGCAGCCAGAGGCAGACACTTACCAGGTGGCGATTTAAAAAGTTGGAAATTTGGTTAGTATGAAGGAAAGCTGATGAATGGATGAGACATGCGCATCTTCAAAGGGAAAATATTCTATTCATTAAAAGAGGGCTGGAAATACAGGTTGGGAATCACGGGTTCTCTGTATGACGTTATTATAATAATCTTTTTGTGAGTCAGAACTCACTTTTTTAGATGCATGAAGTACACATTCTTTAGGTTGATACATTTGTATTAAGGACAGCAAACAACAGAAAGGTGGGGAGGGGAGATGTTAGAAAGAGAGGCCAGTTCCAGTTCCAATTGGATCAACAAAGATCCAATCAAAAGTGATCAATCTACTCAAAGCTCATTAGGACCATTCCCAACTGTCGATGGATAGCAACTGGGAATGAACATATTTGTTTGTTTGTTTAATTTATATCCCACCTTCCCTGCCAAGGCAGGATCAGGGCGGCTTACACAAGATATGTTAAAACAGCTAAAACACAGTATTTAAATAAAACCACAACAAAACATATCATAAAGTGCTAGTACATTCATAAATGATGGCGGCAATTTCTCAGCATCCCAGTAATCAACTACAGCCATAGTCTAGGTTTTTGTCAGGCTGTTGATTATTAAGTTGGTATTGATATTGGGGCCAGGGCCTCAGTATTGGAAGGGCAGCACCCTAACCGAAGGCCTGGTGGAAGAGCTCTGTTTTACCGGCCCTGCAGAACTGTAAGAGGTCCCGCAGGACCCTGATGTCGTCTGGGAGCTCATTCCACCAGTGTGGGGCCGCCACTGAAAAGGCCTTGGCCCTTGTCACAGCTAGCCTGGCTTCTTTGGGACCTCGATCTTAGTGCTCTCTGGGGAACATGTGGGGAAAGGCGGTCCTTTAGGTATGCAGGTCCCTGACCATATAGGGCTTTAAAGGTAAGAACCAGCACCTTGAACAGAATTCGGTATGCTATAGGCAGCCAGTGCAGTGATTTTACGGCAGGCTGGATGTGCTCCCGCATAGGGTGATGCAACAACAGCCTGGCCGCTGCATTCTGCACCAGCTGCAGCTTCCAGATTTGGGACAAGGGCAGCCCCATGTAGAGAGCATTACAGTAATCCAATCTCAAGGTGACCATTGCATGGATCACTGTTGCCAGGTCGTTGTGTTCAAGGAAGGGAACTAACTGCCTAATCAGTTGCAGATGATAGAAGGCTGACTTCGCAGTGGCTGCTACCTGGGCCTCCATTGTTTTTTGGGGGGGTTTAAACCCCTGAGGGGTTTTTTTTAATTGCATTTTCTATAAATGACAAACTACAACGAAAGAATAGGGAGGGGGAAAACTACATCTATGGAGAAAGAAAAGAAAACCACTAATAACTAAAACCCCAAGTATAGGAGATCATTACAATCGCTTGTATCAGTATTAATCTAAAATGCTTACGTTACATAGAACATGGTCATACATGCTAACATATTATCTTTTTAGCCAATCTTTTAACTGTTTTAAGAACATTCCCAGAGCATTGTCAAAAATAGATGTTTTTAGGCACAATTCAGAGTCCTTCAGCCTTTATTTAACTTTATCCTTTCTTATCCTCAGTTGGTATTTTCGTTTGGGGGCGGCTGCCCCTTTTTGAGAAGCAGAGTCCTCTCCGGAAGTCACAGAGTCCTTTCCATCACTGAATTTACTATCGTCTTTCTCCCCAGTGTCCTCTCCCGGCTCTCCCAGTTGCCGTCTCAGAAACTCTCGCACTTTAAAAACAGAGTCAATCTTTTCTTTTTTATCCTGTATTTTGAAGGTGATGACCTCGTGGGTCAACCATCTGTAGGCAATGCTGTTAGTTTACAAAAACAATATTAAGTCTTTATACGTCTTCCTCTTCTTCCTTATTTCAAATGGGATATCTTTTAGAATTCTGATCCTGGGCCTCCATTTTTAAGGAGGCGTCGAGGAGCACTCCCAAGCTCCTAACCTCTGGTGCTGGCACTAATGGTGCCCCATCGAAGGTCGGGCATGGAATCCCTAACCTTGGCCCACTCAGGCACAGGACCTCTGTCTTTGGTGGGTTCAATTTCATTTGACTCAGTCTAAGCCAACCAGCCACAGCTTTAAATGCCAGGTCCAGATCTTCCAGACTATAGTCTGACTGGCTGTCCAACAACAGATAGAGCTGGGTGACTCTGGGCAATCTGAGCAAGGGGGTGCATATAGATCTTAAATAACACCAGAGAGAGCACTGCTCCTTGGGGCACTCCACAGAGCAGTGGATGCCTTCCAGATAGCTGTTCCCCAATGGCCACCCTTTGTCCCTGACCTTGAAGGAACAACGAGAGCCACTGCAAGATAAGCCCCTGAATCCCGGTGTCGACGAGGTGGTGGATCAGTAGTTGATGATCAACTGTGCCGAATGCTGCTGACAGGTCTAAGAACAACAACATTGCCATACCGCCCTGATCCAGGTGCCTCCAGAGATCGTCTGTGAGGGCAACCAGGACTGTCTCTGTCCCATGGCCTGGTCGGAAACCGGACTGAAAGGGGTCTAATATGGAGGTATCATCCAAAAAACCCTGCAACTGAATCACCACCACCTTCTCAATTAGTATGACCAAATAGGGCAGATTGGATACCGGCCGGTAATTAGCCAATTCGGCCAGATCCAAGGATGACTTTTTTAGAAGAGGGTGGACCACCTCCTCTTTTTGTGCACTAGGGAACAGTCCCTCAACAAGGGACTTGTTGATGATCTCCCTTAGTGCACCTCATAACCCATCGTGGCCAGCTTTAATTAGCCATGACGGGCATGGATCAAGGCTACAAGTGGTCGGGTGAACAGATGAGAGTAATTTGTTAACCTCCTCTAGGCTGAGTGGACTGAAATAATCCAGAATTTGGCAAGAAGATGTGCATGGAGCCTCGAATTCCTTTACTGTCTCAACTGTGGTGGGGAGGTTGTGGCAGAGCAACAAGACTTTATCCGTGAAATAGCTCGCAAAAGCCTCACAGCTAATCTCCAATTCCTTATCAGTTGGTCTGTCCTGTGGCAGGGTGGTAATAGACCGAATTGTTCTAAATAATTGGGCTGGACAACAGCTTGCAGACGCAATTGTGGCCACGTAGTATTTTCTTTTCACGACTTTGATTGCCATCTCATAAGATCTCATAAACATCCTATAGGATGCTCTTGTAGCTTCGTCCCAAGCTCATTGTCACTCTCTCTCTAGCTATCTAGAGAGCTTCATCAGCCTCAGCTCCTGTGTGTACCATGGAGCGAGTTTAGAGTGGGGGCACAGAGGACATAGAGGAGTGATCTCATCAATGGCTGCTGAGTCCTCAACAAGCTCATCCAATGAGCTGCCAGGGGGCATCGGATCCCACAGGGCCATTTGGAACCACATAGGGTCCATTTGGCTCCGTGGGCAAGCTAAAATAAGCTCGCTGCCCAAACAGGGTGAGGGTGGCACATTCATGCGGGCCTTCAGGGCATGGTGGTCCGACCATGGAACTGCCATAGCAGTAATTCGGTCCACTGTAACCCCTGCCATGAAGATCAAATCGTGCGTGTTCCCCGCTCGGTGTGTGGGAGCCGTGACATATTGGGAGAGTCCTAGCACTGCCATGGACAACACCAGTCCCATTGCCTGCATGGAGGCTGCGTCACTGGCATGGATATTGAAGTCATCCAAGACTAACAGTCTAGGGTGCTCCAGTGCCCAGCCTGATATGGCCTCCAGTAGGGATGACAAGCTATTTGCTGGTGCATTGGGTGGATGGTACACCAGCCAAACAGCCAAACTCTCCCCAGCTTCCCACACAAAGCTGGCACACTCTATGCCCATGAGCTTTGGTGGCAGAAGTGTTCTGAAGGTGCAATCCTCCCGAATGAATAGGGCCACTCCTCCCCCCTGCCCCTTAGTCTGGGATTGGTGAAGGACTGAAAACCCAGGAGGAACTAACTGGGAGAGAACTACAGTCTCCCTGTCACGCACCCAGGTCTCGGTCATGCATGCCAGGACCATGTCCTGTTCCAACAAATAGTTGTGAAGTACTATGGTGTTATTATTTGTGGACCTGGCATTGCACAACATATGGTCTAACCTAGGAAAGTTCAAGATGAAACAAGATAAGCATAGCCAATCAGAGAGTTACAGAGGTATTGGGACATACAAGACATCTATACGCTATTAGTCACATTTGGCCTCCGTCTGCAGATACTTAAATCCACAGATCAGGGCCACACTGAGGCTAAACAGATTTGGGGGACTCCCCAGGTTTGCAGAAAAACCATAAAATAAATAAAAAATATATGGGGGGTTAAATCCCCACCAAATACATTTGTGTTGTCTGCCTTAGTAGAGCGGAGCAGAGCAGAGCTGGTGGGCCCATGGCAGCGGAGGATGCTAGCAACCACTTCAGCCCGGCCAAGTTTAATTTTACCAGCTCCAGACCTGAATTCCTCCTCTTTGGGGTTTTCAGAAACTGGCAGTATGCGATCATTCCAGTTTGTTGTGGGGCTGGCTTCTAGAACAAACCTCTGAGGGTTCCAGCCTGAAATCTACAAGAGGGGAGAGATCAGTACACCATAGATGGTACAGCAGGGTTGGTTTTTTTTTTAAATCTTTCAATTACGGATAGCAATGTGTAACTGTTCTTAGTAACAAACTTCTTGCCAATTGTCACAAGAGTTGGTGTTGAGGATTAACCATAGCTTATTTGTACAGACTAATTTTAAATCAACCTCAAGGCAGGAATTCCTAAAGCAGGAATTTTAAACCAATATGGCAGCCCTTCTAAAAAGGGCTACATTCCAACAGCTGTTTACAGCAGAAAGGTCCTCCAGATTTTCTACAAAACAACCCCTGGACTAGTGGCTGATCGAAACATAGATTGGTATTCTGTTTCTATTTTTTCTTGACTATCCAAATGCATTATCCAGCTGCCTTAAACCTCATTCTCCAAATTCACTATTCCCCTTTGTTGGTAATGGTGGAAAGTGCCATCCAGTCGCAGCCAACTTGTGGTGACTCCATCGTGTTTTCAAGGCAAGAGGCATTCAGAGGTGGTTCGCCATTGCCTACCTCTGCGTGGCAACCATGGTCTTCCTTGGTGGTCTCCCATCCAAATATTAACCAGAGTTGACCTTAGTTAACTTTCGAGTTCTGATGAGATCGGGTCATCCAGGTCAGTGCTATCCCCTTTAACGTAACCATATGTAACCAGCATTCCCATTGATATAAAATTCTGATTACCCAGATGGCCATTCTGAATAAAGCAGTTATAGTATTTAAGCCTTGATGTTTGCATCCATCTATTGCCATCAGGATGACACAGCAGCATCTAGAGCATTGTAAACCTGGAGTGACAGTCTTGTGTATACTTTGGATTTAACAACAAAAGAGCTGGAATTTAGAGGTCTCCAGTCCAAGCTAATTCATCTTTAATCGGAAGTAAATCCCGCTATGTTCAGGGAGACTGCCTTCCAGGTGAGACTGCCTTCCCGTTCCTTCCTTGCAATGAGGATTTATTCTCCTCCCCTTTTCCTGATAAGAGATAGGCCTCATTAATGAGGCCTCAGTGGTAGTCAGCCTTGTTGCTGTCACACACTCTAAAAGATGGACACATTTTTTTTCTCCCCCAGAGAGGGTTTAACTGCTTTGTAGATCCATAAAGATATTTCACAGAGAAAGCTTTATTCAATTGGTGCTCTTAAACCTCCATTGTGAAATGTGGTCTTTTGCGAGATATGTGGCCTTTGCCACATGTCTGACGCAGCCAGGGTTCCCGAGCGAGCAAACTCCAGAAATGGGCTTTCATTTGGAGATACTTCTCAGTCAGTTAAGCCAACTGCCAATAATCAGCTCTTTAAAAGGAGAGAGGAGAATAAACATAAAATGAACTGCATCCTCCTGTACAAGTCCAAACAAAAAGTTGCCACGGTGCTAGATAATATTTTTTATAGTGTTTTTGTTCAGGAATGCCTTTTCATTATTATTTGTTTTATACTGGTACACATTCCTTTGAATGTGGGCTATGCCTACAAGCTTGCTAATGAGTCTGCAAATGCAGCTTAATAGGCTGAAGCTGAATACAGCCCACAGCTGGCTTGTGAAAAATGCACCTTTTTGTTAATACAGTTTTCCATAGATTTCCCCCCTCCCATTCTTTGTGATGCATTTATACATGCTTGTACACCCTAGGAACATGGGGGAGTGAACAAAGGGCCTTTTAAAAGGCAATCTCCTTGAATGATCCTATTATATCTTTAATTGAATCAACACATACACAGGCTGGATGGTTTGCGGATATCATCTTTGAGCTGTTCTCTTGAAGCACATACTTCAGGCCTAAGCAATGCGCAGAGGCAGCAAAAAGATGGAATTTAATCATGTGACTCCCACAATAATGCACAACAAGCAAGAAGTAGATGCAAGAAGTTTGGAGCAGCAGATGTTCGCCTTTGGATTCTGGAGGCACAGCATTAGCAATTTCTTCCTTTGTAACAGGCATCAGTGATTCAGTGTTACTATACCAAAAAAAAAAGAAAAAAAAAGAAGGTTTGAACAAAAAGTTCTTAGAGTTCTAACTGAAGAGGAAAACAAAAACTTGCTTCTGGCTTTTCTTCTTGAGTACTGGAGTACAGCCTTGGCTTGCAATCCTAAAGACACTTTCCTGAGAGCAGGTATCACTGAATAAAATGGGACTAACTTCTGAGTAGACTTACTTAGGAGCACTTCCTGTGTTATTTGTGTTCACCTGTAGGGAAGGAAGCAACAAGGTGGCTTTAGAGTCCTGTTAAACTGTGGATCATACGTGAACAATATAGGGTTGCCAACCATGTGGAGGGGGGAAAAGTCATACTAGAGACTTGATGGGATGTTATTTACCTCCATGCCATGAAAAGCTTCATCTGCCCACTTCAACACATCAAGCCTCTATTAATGGGACGGGTCATTTTTTCCTCAGGGTTGTTGGTAACACTGTAATAGGGAAGAAATGACATAACTTTGACCTGCTGGAGGCTAAGGTCCAAGAATCAGGTTACTGAAGTTGGAATCATCACTGTGGCATGGGTGCTGTTCCAGGAAAGGCTGTAGGTTAAATGAGGCCTTAAATACTCTTTCAGGAAAGTGGAGACCAATGCTCCCTCTAAGCTGTGGAGTCTTGTGAGCAAAGATTCTACTCTGTGAGCTACTGGCATTAAAGTTGTGAGCGAGCGATTTGGTGACTGCATACATTAGTTTGCTCTGGAGCCATCCCTTCCTGAGCAAAGACAAAAATGTGTGAGCCGGAGGCTAAAAAACTGTGAGCTAGCTCATACTAACTCAGCTTAGAGGGAACACTGGTGGAGACACAGGCCCCTCCTGTTCAAGAGCAGGCTGCCAGTAAAAATGCTGTGCCTGGTTACAGCGTTGAGTACTGCAGTGCTGCTGAGGTGGTTCAGAGCTTTGAGGGGCTTGGGGATCAGCGGATATGAGATCTCTGTGTGAGGGAGGCTCTTGGAGGTATCTCCACTAGGGATGGACACAAATCACAGCTCCTAGGGATGGGCACAAATCGTTAAAAAAAGAATGGTTCAGGGTGGCCTCCAAACCAAGCCAAAAGGCCCCCACCCAACCTGAGCAAGTCTGGCTGGCAGCCATTTAACCCATCCATTCACTTCCCCCTGCTTTGAAATGAGGGGGAGCAAAATCAACAGGTTTAATGGCTTGCAGCCACTTAAACCTAACCGCTGTTAGGTTAAAATGGCTAGCAGCCATTTCACCAGTAGGTTTGCTTCCCCCCGTTTCAAAGTGGAGGAAGCGAAACTGATCGGTGAAATGTCTGGCAGCCATTTCAACCTAACAGGAGGGCAGGTCCACACCTCTGCTGTTTGCAGTGACAATTTTATTTCTATTGATGGGCCACCAGTAATACTTTTTAGAAGCCACTCTGTATTAATGCTAAGCTGGTCTAGCCTCTCAGAGGCTAGACGAATAATATTGTCACTGCAAACCTCTTTGAATACCCTGGGAGGGCAGTTCCTTCTATATCAGTAATCTGAAGCTATACAGTTTTCTGGAAACTTATGCTTTTGAAATATTTACAACTAGGAATAAGGCCTGTTGTGGAAATAAATACAACAAACTCTAGAAAGTGGCTGTGGGAGAGTACCCCGGCCTTGGGCACTCAGCGTCAATTTGCTGTGGTGACCTCAGCAGGGCATAATGACACAGAGTCCACCATTTTCTCCAGAGGAACTGATCTCTGCTACCTGAAGAGCAGTTGTCATTTTGAATGATCCCCACCCCTCACCTGGACTTTGGCAACAATGGTTTCCCCAGGACGAAATGGCTGGTTTGGAGGGGGGAGTTTATGGCATTGTACCTGTTTGAGGTCCAACCCCTCCTCAAAACCCACCCTCTCCAGGCTCCACCCCTCAAATCTCCATGAATCTCCCAACTTTGAGGTGGCAACAGTATGTCCTTCCCAGCCAAGCACCAACCTGCCATTATCTGCCCCTCTGATTCCAGCTTTGCATCTCCTCCCCCTCTCTCCTGGAAGGCAATTGTAATTCTGAGTGATCTCCAGCCCTCACCTGGAGATTGGCAACAATGTTTACCCAGGAGGAAATGGCTGGTTTGGAGGGTGGAGTCTATGGCATTGTACATGTCTGAGGTCCCACCCCTCCTCAAACCCCACCCTCTTCAGGCTCCACCCCTCAAGTCTCCAGGAATTTACCAGTCCTGGAGTTGGCAACCCTATCTCCTGCCGTTATCTGCCCCTGACTCTTCAGCTTTCTGTCTCCCCCCCACCTGCAGCCTCTACTGTGCTCTGAAGCCCTGACCGCTATGTCACATTGGCTGTCATAGGGAGGCCATCTCAGCACAGAGTTCACCATTTTCTCCAGGGGAACTGATCTCTGCCATCTGGAGAGCAGTTGTAATTCTGAGTGATCTCCAGGCCTCACCTGGAGATTGGCAGCAATGGTTCCCCATAGGGCTGCCAAGTCATTCATTCCAATGGAGGAAACTTAACTGTGAACATGATATTTGAGTCATTGTGCTTGAAGTTTGATTTCCTCCACTGAAATGAATTGGGATAGAAAGATCTCTGCATCAAGCAAATTGTGTAGATCTTTGATTTTAACCACTCTCTCCTTAGTATTTGTCATTATACTTGTTCCTCCCATGCTTCCCAAGCAAGTTCATTAAATTTCAAACTTATAAATATATTTATCATATTCACCCACACCCCTTGAAAGAATGTCTCTTCTGGCATATGAATATATAATTACAGGATTTCAAAGTATTTGAGCTGTGTTTTTAAAAAACACACACTCACAGAAAAGCTGTGGATATCAACTGTGCAATTTTGAAGAAATGAGGAATGCCATTTGTTTTTATTAAGCTGGGATTTGAATGTTTGAAAAAGCATTGAGGGAGGCATAGCTTTTGAAATGAAGGTAATGTATCTCACTTGCATGTGAAAAATATTATTTTTGGAGTGCTTTCATTCTTTATAAATAAACATAGGGACCGGTGCCTGCAGGAAACATGTTTACTTTGTGAGTTGTCTGATTTTTTGTTTTGTTTTGTTTTGTTCTTCAGTTCTAATGGGGTTTGTTGGTAACTGCAGAATTAGATTGGTAATTTCAGTTCTAAATTAGAGATAGCATCAAGATAAAAAGTGAGTATTTTGATTAAATTGTCAGTATGATGAAAAGACACTAAAAATAAATGTACTGAAAATATCAAAAGGGTAGAAATCTCATAACATTTGGCTGTTAGTGTAATAGACAAATGCAGGGCATACTTTTTTTTTTTTTTTTTTAAAAAAATGCTTCTCATTTATGTTACATTTAAGAAGTGGGACATAGCTACATATTCAAAACACCAACCAAGCAATCAGATATTGAGCAAGTTCATATGAAGTTCATTGGTGAGGCTGGGCCAGCAGCACAAAAGGTGATCCTGCTGAGCAAACCTCCCTGACAGCTGTAAGCATCCCACCTCCTCTCCTACACCTGACAGGCAGCTGTGTCCAGTGTAGGAGGGGGAGGAGTATTAGAAGCCACTTTGGAGGCTGGGCTGGCAGGATCAGTAAGGCGTTACTGCTGGGGCAGGCCCCTGATGGCTTTAAGCACCCCACATCCACTGCTGTACCTGACAGATAGCCACCTCTCAGGTGTAGGAGGTGGGGGAGAATGTGTTGGAAGCCATCCAGGAGGCTGGGCCAGCAGCACTGCTGCACCTCACAGGTGGTTGTTGGCCATTCCTGATTTCCTCGACTGTCATTAGCTCTCTGTCATCTCCTGTAACTGTTTTTTTTTTAACCTCAGAACACTGAGCTCTGCAGCTGACCAATCGGAGAGTGGGTGGTGCAAGGAGACAGCAGCCTCCTTAGCAAGTATCTATGCCATGGTAAGCGTGCTCTCCCCAAATTTGGTGTTTCTAGGTCCAGCGGTTTGGCCTGTGCGTTGATTTTACAGTGAGGGGACTTTCTTTTACATATATAGATGGCTAACGGGCTGACTCCCTGCCTGCTGCCGTCTGATCATGTAAAAGCGCTTTGAAGAGTGCTAAAAGGGGTGATTCTGATCATGACAAAATAACCTGCCTCAATTAGAGGTGGGGCAATAGTGGACTGAACTGCCTGTCTGAACGCAGCCATTATGTCCACTGTTTCCCAGTAGTGTACTTTATATGTAACTGAATGTGGTGTGAGGACCCAGGCAGAATAATAAATACTGTTAGATCGCGCTAACAAAGGACTCTTAGAGTGATTCAGCAAGTGATTCAGCTTTATTGGAAGTAACGAACAAGCACTAAACTCAGTAAGAAACCAGAACAGAAAACAGTGGGAGCTTATGCTCCTTTTAAACATAACCGGGCTAATGTAGCCACGCCTATTTACAATTAACAACCAATGAGATTGCTTAGTTAAGGACCAATGGGAGTCTTTCCCTCCTAGGGAATGGTATCGTTCTGATTGGTCGCTGTTACGAAGCGACCAATAGGAAGTTCGCTCAGAGGAGCCCTGGTCTGGCTCGAAGCTTAACATAGGAGTCCTATGAGGTGATTCATGTAATCGTTTCAATACATTACAAATACATTTATTTAAGAGGTCTAGTAACAACTGGTTTTCAAATAATTTGTAGAATGATGAGAACAGTAAAGGTCGGTAAGCAAACAAATAAAAGGACCCTAACACATCTATCTAGATGGTCCCTAGTTGTCTCCTGATGACTGGTTTCAAAATGACTCACCACTTCTGGATGAGGAATCACTCCATCCACAGCAGACTCTCCTCAGTTCCGCTCCCTGGAAATGAGCAACTTCCCACTTTGGGCGAGGCCTTTTATTCTCCCTAGGCACTGTCCCCTACTCTACTGGTGCAAATTTCCCCTCCAAATCCCCGGCTAACTAATCACAGGGTCCAAAAGGGGCCTGGGAAATGTAGGCCCTGTAGCCACTGTAGTACAGGCTTCCCCAGGGCCACTAGGCCTCTCTACGCAGGCCCAGGCTCATGACATATGTGAAGGCAGAGGGCAGAGCAAGTGAACTCATGATCACTCTCCCTCCCCATGAACTGAGATATTATGGCGGGTCCCCCCCCCTTTATCAGGCTCTTGAGTAGCGTTGTTGTACAATGACTTCTTTTCAGTGTTTCTGGGGACCAAACTAGATAGGATGCTGTAAGATCTGTGACTGGAGCTCCCATGCAACCTCTAGGTTTCTCTCCAAAGAGGAAACAGCAGCTTCAAGTGGGCTGTTTAAAGGTCAGGAAAACAGCATGAGGGGATACGGTTAACTCCTAGGAGCTCCAGTCACAGATTGCCCAACACCTAATATGGGCCTGAGTGTTAGCCTGTGCTGGGATGGTCAGGAGGAGGGGCCAAGATGCAGGGCCGGCTCGCCCGCTAGGCGAACTAGGCGCTTGCCTAGGGCGTGCCGGCCCTCAGGGGCGCCAAACTGCACCCCGCCCCCACCCACTCACCCCCCAGCGCCAAAGAGTCGCTGCTGCCCTGCGCGCCACGGCCGGCCCTGAGTGCGCCTCGCCCTTGCAGCGCCTGGAGTGGCCTCGGGGGAGCGGGCAGCAGTGACACTGCAGGGATGAGGCGGGGAGAGGGCAGGCGGGAAGCGGGTGCCGGTGCGCTCTTTGCACAAGAGGGGGTGGGGGGAGGGGTATCTTTGGCGAGGGAGTGGGGGGCGGCGCACGCTCCTGCCCACCTGCCGGGCCCCTCCACCCCCGCGTGCCAAAGAGCCGCTGCTGCCCTGGCTCCGCCTCCACGGCATGGCTCCAGCACGCGCCAGGGGGCAGCGCAAGGCTCTGAAGCGCGGGGGTGGCGCACCTGGAGCAGCCTGGGGGGAGCGGGCAGCAGGCGGCGGCACAAGAGGAGAGGGAGCGAAAGGCTTGCTGGAGGCTGGACTCCATGCACCTTTTCCAGAGGTGGCGCCGGCCATTTGTCCGGACCCTGTCTGGGAAGGGCGCCTGCGGGTGGCCTTCCCGGTATGAGGCTCAGGATCGGCAGCAGTCTCCAGGGCCGACTGAGTCTGCCAGCCTTGCCTTCTCCCTCCGCTCCCACGCCCCGAGTTTGCTCTGCTCCCACGCCCTGAGATTGGGGGGAGGGGGGGAATGCTTCCCTTCTTAACAAGAATTACTCCGGGAGGTGCGCGGTGGGCGTCAGGGGCCTTCGAAGAGCGCAGTAAGGAGCCATGTAAGGAGGGTGAAGGGGCTTGGATACCAGAGCGTTGCGGGGGGCGGCCCAAAACCATTTCTGCCTGGGGATGAGCTTCATGTGCAATGAAACTCCGTATGTAATGAAACCTTGGGAAACCGCAGGACTCTGGGGGGGGGACTGCAGGGGTGAGGCGGGGAGAGGGCGGCTGCCTCGGGCGGGCAGGCAAGAAGCGACTCTCTGCTGGTGCGCTCTTTGCACAAGACAAGGGGAAGGGCAGGGCGCCCTCTCAGGAGATTGCCAGGGGGAGGGGGTCTCTTTGGAGAGGGAGTGGGGGGGCGGCGTGCGCTCCTGCCTACCGGCCCCTCCTCCTCCTCCTGCGGGCCAGGCCCAGGGCAGCAGGCGCTTTCTCCAGGCCCCGGCGACGGGGCTCCCCGTGCTCCCTCCTCTCCACTTCTTTAGGCTGCGGGGGGGGGAGGGAGCGCGCATGGAGGCAACCGGCCAGGCTGGGGGGGGCGGCGCGTGCTCCTGCCTGCCTGCCAGCCCTTCCTCCCTCCTCCTCCTGCAGGCCAGGCCCAGGGCAGCAGGCGCTCCCCAGCACGTGGCATCACTCTCCCCCCCCTGCGCGTCCAGCTGGGAAGTCTCCAGGCCCAACCGGGAGGTTGGCATCTGAGGGGGGCGCCACGAGGTGGCCTCGCCTAGGGCGCCCAAACCTTTCGGGCTGGCCCTGCCAAGATGGAATCCTGAGCAGACACACTAGCATGTCGCTCCTGCCTATATTGTGGTTTTAAGATATTTATTTTACTCTGAGCACTGAATTTTGATAAGGTACAGCTGGCTTGAAGCCTTCAGGGAGAGAATTACAGTGCTTCCTAATTGTAAAGATCCAGGGGTTTCCAATCTGGGCCTCCTACTCTTCGGTGTTGGGATGATCATGATAAGCATCTGCTGGCTGGAACTGTACAATCTTTTTTCTCTGGGCTGTTATTTCCTACTAGGAGTAAGGCCCATTGTGGGAAGAAATACAATGAGCTCTAGAAAGAGGCTCCAGGTGAGTGTCTGTGGCTGGTGGCTGGTGGGGCGGCAGAGAGAAGGGGAAAATAGAGGGAAGCGAGCCATGTTTTTTAACTTCTGCTTAGCTATAAGGCAGGGCTTTCTCAAGTCATTTTGCTGCCCCAAGTGGGTAGTATGGGAGGAGAGCTGCATGATAATAGGTATGGTTCCCTCCCCCCGTGACTTATGTTGATTTGGAGCTATGCAGTGGCAACCAAGGTAGAAAACCACCTCCTCCTATGCCATGTCTTCTGGGTTCCAAGTGTCTGGGAAGCGGTTCTGTAACCAGTTACAGGGTTGCCAACTCTGGGTTGGGAAATACTTGTAGATTTGAAGGGTAGAGCCTGAGGAGAGCAGGGTTTGGGGTGGAGAGGGATCTCAGCAGGGTATAATGCCATCGATTCCACTGCCCAAAGCAGCCATTTTCTCCAGGAGAACTGATCTTGGTCATCTGGAGATCAGTTGTAATACCTGGAGATCTCCAGGTGCCACCTGGAGGTTGGCAATACTTGGAGGGGCAGGGTTTTTTTTGAAGGACTTCAGTGAGGTACACCGTCATTGAGCTCACCCTCCAAAGCAACCATTTTCTCCATGGGGAAATGTAATTCAGGGAGATGTCCAGGCCTTCCCTTTCCCCCCAACCCCCGTTTATCAGTTTAACTGACTCCATGCTAATGCCCCACAGCCTCTTTGGTCTCCCAACTTGGGAGTTTTTAGTTTTCATTCCCTTTGCTATGGTTGCAGTAAGGTCAGCTGAGAACTACAATTCCCAAGGTGCAACACATAAAAAGTTGGGGTGTAAGAATGGAGGAGCCAGTGGGGCAGGCCAATAGGATGCCAAGTCAGCTTCCCCAGTGGCCAGTGGGAGAGTAGGTGAGTCGTCGCCAGCACGACTTGGCTTTTATAAGGAGATAATAGATGCTATTCAGTGTGACTATGCACTTGCTTAGTGGTGAACATTCTTGCAGAGGAACCTCCTCAAACCCCAAAACATAAAAGGGAGAATTCATAAGTACACTCCCCATTGTAAGGCCCCCCCCCCATGTCCCCACTGGAAAGCACTTTTGGAAGTGCTGGAATTTTGCACATTGTTAAAGTGCCAGTGAGTGTGCTTTAAAAACAAAAAGGCTTCACACTTATTAATGTAGAGGATGTGTAAGTCTTCCTGCATTCAACAAGACTAGACTATTCTAGTCTTGGTCTATGCCTCTGTTCTGTATTGAGCTGCAGTACTGTTTTGCTGTTGCTGGCTTCAGAAAACCATAATTCAGCAGCTCCATGGCTATCACAATCAGTGAACCATGCCTTTATGCATGCTGCAAGTGCAAATCATATAGATGCAAAACACCTACGTCTTAAAAGCTGTGTACCTGCTTTACTCTATACCTACATTTTCATTTTTTGATTTTATAGATTATTGCTGAAAGCCACTTTGAGTTTGACTTACGGAAAAGCAGAATATATGCTAAGTAATATTAATAACACTTTTCAATTGTTTCTATACTGATCCTGCAGAAATTTCTGTCAAACTTTACGATACTGACTTTATTACTTTTATGATACAGAGTTCATAAACTCTGCTGACAAAGTTTATAATACAAACATTGTTCCCAAACAACTTTTCTTTAGCAAATTTGGAAATGAGCTCTAGAAATTTTGTTCTAAATCAAGCAATTATTGAATATTTCTCTTTCAGGAGCAAGATCCAGCTCATAAGGAGATAATATGAATGAATTTATTATATTCATGACTGGGTCTCATGCATTTTATAGTATGTGATGTGCACACTATTAAAGCCATTCAAAGTACAGGCAATGTTCACAGACCATATATTTATACTGGAATACTTTTCATAAAAGGCCTTTTTCATACATATTGCTTATGCATTGGCAATCTTATATGGTCAATTCACCCTACATTAACTCTTAAGTGTAAAAAGACTTTTGCTGTTTGCCGGAGGGGAAAACTGGTCATCCAGCTGATGAAGCCCAAAACACAATAAATTCTAACAACCAGAAAACTTATTGAACGTTCAAGGGACTGAGACAATGGAACCTCAGGACACTCATTCAGCATGCACTCTCATGATTAAAATAACAGTTACCATGAAGAAAACCCTGTATATCATGAAACTAAGGGTGTTCAATGACTACTATCAACTTTCCTCCCAAGAATTTAGTGGGGGCTCAGGACTTGATTGCCAATAATCATGGCAGGACAGAGGTGATAAGTCACCACATAGTTCCTGCTGGTGTTTTCTAGAAGTGTATGGGCTTCCTAGACCCCCCCCCCCCACATGGTATCTCCTACCACAACGGCATATCATTTTAAATAATGGTGATGATGATGATGATGTATACCTCACCTTTAGAAGGGGCCTACAATGAAAAAATCAGCTAATCATAATGTACAGTAAAAACAACAAGACATTAGAAAATACCAGAGACCAGCACACAAACCAATAACAGTTCCTGAGCATCAATCCAGAAAGGCCTTGAGAAATGTAAAGGTTTTACAAGAGCCAACACCACCTCCTCCTCGGGGAGACTACTCGAAAGAGAAGGGGCAGCCAGTTAAAAATGAAACAAAACACTCATTCAATCAGACAATGGCCCCGGTCACACGGGAGGATTTGCCCTGCGAAGCGGACGAGTTGAGGGCACATCAAACGGGCGTGATCAGATGCCAACATCTGGCAAGCATCGCACACTCGCACCCAACCCGGCCCTTCTGGCTGAAAACACAGATCAAAAAGGGAAAATGTAGTACCTACTGGAAGATCTGCAGCAAGGCTGGGCGTGGGATCGCGGATGCGCCGGCAGCCCGTGTTATTTGAGGGACTGCCGGACTGCGCATGCACATGAATACTCCAGCAGCCTCAGCTCACCCATCTTTGCCTCGCTTCCCCCGGCCATGTGATCGCACTGGACAGAATATGCACGGTGGCTCGAGGGAAGTGTTTGATCCTGATGCCCGCTTTCCTTTGGTGCGGCTCTAAGAAGCCAAACTTCCGGCATGGCTTTTCCCGCCGGTGTGACCAGGACTAATATCAGTTTTTTTCTCTTGACAGTGCAAAATTAAGAAGGGTTGCTGGGCTGACCCAAGGTAGCACGCAGAGAAACCCTACTTCTCCCACGCAAGGTCAGGGCACCATTACTGTGGGATATCTCAAACTCTGAATTGCTTAAAAGCAGAGCTGTGGTTATGTAACAGCCAAGCATATAGATGTTTTCTGAAAGAGAAGGTGATTCCCTCCTCTGTAGTGCCCCTGCTCAAGACACCTTTCATACTGTGGTTAAGAATTCGTGAGCCCATAGCAAGGGCAATGAGCACTATGTAGCAAACATGCACCAAATGGCTAATATTCTCTTAATCATTGGGCTTTGATAGCAAAGTGTATAAAGTCTGAAAAATATCTCTTGTGTAGGGTTGCCAGCCCCATCCCTGGGAGCAGGGGATTCCCCCATCCCCTGCCATTGATCAGCTGGCTGGCAGGGAGACCTATCAGGAGCAGGAAGGAGGCCCAGGCTATGCTGCTGGCAACCCACTTGCCAGAAGTGACTTCATCACATCAGTGACATCCGGGCGATACTCGGGTATTGTTGTGGGTCAGCCAGACAGATATTTTGGGGGGGAAACTCAATGGTAAAGGTAATTTTTACCTTAGAGTTTTTCCCCCAAATGCCAGAGTGTCGCCAGGACATCCCAGTGTGCTGATGTCACTTCCAGTACACTCTGGAAGTGACATTGCCACATCGCTAGCAATGTAGCCTGGGCCTCCCTCCTGCTCCTGGTAAGTTCCCCCATCCCCCGTCGGTTGCCAGGAGGGACCTGGCAACCCTACTCCCGTGTCTTCCAGCATGCTCACTGCCATTGTTTCTTGTCCTGTTGCAGTAGCAATGCAGGAGAATGTTGCCTCAAAGGTACAACTTAGGTGAGCACCCTGAGGCATCATTTTAGAGGATGAAGGGGTAACCCTCCAATCAGAAGCCTGGGATGTGGGAAAGCAACCCTTCATGGATGTGGGAAAGCAACCCCATAAGGGATGCCATTATCCATAACCCTTAGACCTTGCAGCTGGGGGGGGGGGAGAATGTGGCACACGCAGGGCTTTTTTTTTTTAGAAAAAGCCCAGCAGGAACTCATTAGCATAATAGGTCACACCCAACAGCAGAAACTCATTAGCATATTAGGCCACACCCCTGACAGCACAGCTCATTAGCATATTAGGCCACACCCCCATGTTACCAGAAGTGTGGTCATCCAGCCACACCCACCTTTTGCTCCTTATTCTGTTTACCTTGTTTGTTGTCAAAACCCAGGGCTTTTTTTGTAGCAGGAACTCCTTTGCATGTTAGGCCACACACCCCTAATGTAGCCAATTCTAATGAGTTTCTGCTGTTGGGTGTGGCCTATTATGCTAATGAGTTCCTGCTGGGTGTGGCCAACTCAGGAGCCAGCCGGAAGTCCGTTCCTCTGCGTTCCTGCCCAAAAATAGCCCTGGGCACACATCTCTAGAGCATGAAAGAAGAGTTGGCAAGTAGGAGCATGAGTCGTACCCACCTGACAGATCAGGGGCTCAGAGCCCAGTGGCCTTGTGCATATAATCAGGGATGCATGAAAAAAAGAGGCCAGACTCTTCTTCGCACCACCACCTGCCCACACTGCAATTAGGTTTGAAATGGGGTTTTGGCCTGTGGATGCCCTCGAGCCATGAAAAATAAAGTTTGTCATTTTTATCATCTCATGGTGCCGATTCTCCTTATTCCACATCTGTGGGTATGATACTGCCTTCTCCAAGATGCTTCCTCCTCCCAGTACAATCGCTGACCAAATGTTTCAGTCCATTATCTATCCACACTATTTCTCAGATCTTTCCTTGTTTTTATATTTAATAAGCTACCTTTCAGTCCACCAGGTAAAGTTCCCTGAGGACTCCAGCTCCCTCGCACAATACCACCTGGGCACATCACTCAAACCTGTGTGGAT
Source organism: Gekko japonicus (assembly GCF_001447785.1). NCBI lineage: Eukaryota > Metazoa > Chordata > Lepidosauria > Squamata > Gekkonidae > Gekko > Gekko japonicus. Next base: position 209,778 of record NW_015168666.1, on the reverse strand, counting down.
TTCAGCTTTGGCACTGCATTTGTTGATAACTGCACTGCAGAGGAGAAGGCCTGGCTAGGCCTCTCTCCAGCCTTTCCCCTCTTGCTCATCGGTTCTATTTTTGTCAGGGTGATGTGTGCTGGCTTCCTTCCGTGCTATGAAATGGGGTGGGGGGGTGAGGGGCATACCAGTCTGTGACTGTAACTCTCCTTTCCCATCTCTCACATGCTGTTCCAGCTGCCTGAAATCCAGGAGCTGCTTCCTGTATGCTTTTATATCAGATAGAAGACATACTTTTAGCCTGGTCTGTCCTGCTTATAGTTCACCATTAAAGAGATTTTCAGGACACTCATTTCTTTAAAGCAAACAGTGGTCTATTTTCTCTATGTTTGGCGAGGCAAATGGGGTTTTCCCAGCAGTATTTTCGCAGGCAAAACAATTAGGCCTCTAATGGTTCAAACTGAACAACAGTCATTCCGCTAATTTGTTCAAACAATAGTCAGGATACTGCCAGCGTTAAGCACATTTATGGGGCATTGATATCAGTGGGAGATCTGACAGACCGAACCGTCTCCTACCTAATGCAACAGAATTTTAAAGTGTTTAACGTTGGCTGGATCAGAACCACACAGGCCTGCTCACTCCTTCTCACCCAGGCACAGTTAAACAGGAGGCAGAATAAAGAAACTAAAACATATTCCCATGTTTCCTTTAAAATTTGAGATGTCCTTGTTGTCTTCCATTTCAGCCAGAGTTCTTTTCCATACCATAATTTCCTTCCACTCGAAACATCTTAGATCAGCTGGGCCACAATGTTCTACCATGAGTTCTTTTAAAGTTCTCCTGTATGCAACCAACATGGGAAACACTAGCAGAAGGGGCGTGTCCTGAGGAATGTTGATTGCTTTGGAAGCCCAGGCACAGCCAGCCTCCATAGTGTATGTGTAGTTCATCTCTTCTGAATACATTGATTCTTCTGTGACTGACTGGAGGCCTTTTGCATGAAAAAGAGCTCTGTTTGCAGCAAGAGCTGGTGTAGCACCTCTTTTATTTATTTTTTTGTATCAGAAACAGGAACTGGAGGCTTGCTGGCCCTATACGTCTCACAATTTGGGCTGAGCTGGAGCATTGCAAATGGGGAAGTGCAGAGCGGGGGTGGCGAAAAAGGGAAAGAATGGGGCTGTTGTTGCTGCTTGTTCACTTTTCTGGCTGCCGACAGTCTCGTAGACTTGGTAACTGAATTATCCAGCCAATGAGAACGGGCAAACACAGAGGTCAGTAGGCCTTGTGTTTTTGTTTTAAATCATATAGTCTTTTTATAAGTTCTGTTTTTGTAGCCGGAGAACAGCTCAGCAGTGTGTGTGTGTGTGTGTGTGTTTGTGTGAAGCACTCATTACAAAAGGGGGTTAAGTCACATGACCCTTTGTCTCGTGCTTTGTAAAACACTCAGAGCTATACTATAATTGCTTAGAAATACCTATGCTCACAGGAGTGAGGTTAGCAGTCCTGGAATCTGATTTCTTTTACGTTCCAATCCCAACTGGTCTGCAATCCGGAAGGGAAAGGGAATGAATCCGTACATTCTGTGTAGTTTACACGGAATCTGAACAGAGCAGGATCATATATAGTAAGATAGGGCTGCCAACGCTGGTTTGGGAAATTCCTGGAGATTTAAGGGTGAAGCCGAGGAAGGGTGGGATTTGGGGAGGGGCCTCAGCAGAGTATAATGCTACTGAGTCCACCTGTCAAAGTAGCCATTTTCTTCAGGGGAACTGGTCTCTGTAGAATGGGAGGTCCTGGAAGCTGGCAACCCTATTAGATGAACAATCAAACAGGCAAGCAACCTCAAACATGGGGGTGGCTGTAATCTCCAGACCACTCTGTACTCTTGACTCTTGCAACACCAAATAATCTCTCCACTGTCACAATTGGCCCTGCTCCATCAGAAAAAATGGTGCCGCCTAGCAAGCAGAGAACACGCATTCTTTTCAGGCATGTGTAGAGAACATGCATTCAGGCACTGTGGTGCATTACATACAGAAGCAGAGAGAAAAACATAAAGTGACTTTAGCTTTTCCTTATGAGTGAAGCTACAGGCAAACATTTTACCACACATCAATTAAAATTTAATATGGCTGCCAGGGGCTAGAAGAAATTGCTTCAAAGGCCCAATCTGTGCTACAGGTCATAAACTATCGCTTTGTGCCCTGGTCATTCCAATCTTATATGAGCAAACAATTGTGAACATATTGAAGGGACAAAACAACTACAACAACAACAACAACAAAAACTAATCAATGGAAATAAAAGTCAGATTACTACAAATAGCCAGTCAAAGAGGCTTAGCAGTGCTATCGTTAGAATGCCTTCAAGGGAGTAAACCCCATTGAATAGAGCGGAGTAGGATTCTGAGTAGAATTGCTTAGACAAGAGGTGTCAAACCCATTTATTACAAGGGCTGGATCATGTGTGCCATTAAATATAAATTAAAAATTAAATTAAATATGTGTGCTGGACCATGTGTGCCATTAAATATAATGCCAGGTGCCAAAAACTGAACAAACTCACAAGGCAGAAGCGGGTAAGCAGAAGAATATCATTACCTTTCCAAAACTTGCTAAAGACTCCTTAGACCCATCGCTTCATCGCGCTAACACTTCCAGGCCCGAAAATAACATGGTGGGCGCAACTGATCGATCAGACCAGATATTGCCTGAATCTTCCTCCTCCACGATCCTGGACTATTTAAAAAATATGGAGGCAGGCATATACCATAGAATTGATAATCTCTCATCTCAACTAGAGAATATGCAAATATCTTTACATCATACCACTCAAAAGGCAGAAGAAGCCTTAGAAACAGGCCTGGCCAACAGGGGGAAAATTGAAACTTTACAAAAGGCCTCAGATCTCCAAAAGGATCACTTAATTACACTTGAGGCAGAACTAAAAGCTGCTAATTTGAAATTCAGAGGCCTTTCAGAATTGGCCGAAGAAAACAAAGATTTAATAACTTTCATGGCACACTTTATTGCGTCATCTTTAAAGCTTGAAGAAGGGATCCTTCCAATTATAACAGGGGCAGCACGTTTAGGCCCAATTCCAAGGAGTGCACACCCTAAGCCAAGAGACATTGTTGTTACCATCCCTGATGTTCGAGTAAGACACACAATCCTTGAAGCTGCTAAACACCCAGGTCACTTTCAATATAATGGCAGAGTAGTGTTTTGGAAAATCTTTAGGAATTGTTTGATGCATTTACTATGGGGCACCCACCCAGAGCCTCTGGCATTTTCTCAGTCTGCTGGCATCAAAACCAATTTAAGGCAAAATAGAGATATGGAGACTTTCCCATCTTCCTTTGTATCAATCTGTCTTTGTTGGCAACCCAAGGCCTGCCAGCACTCTTTGGGTGACTTCATGCCTCCTGACTGGCATTACTTCACTAGCCCGGGCTGCTTGCTCCTGTTCAGCAGAAGCCTCCCTATGGAAGCTGCCTGGGTGATTTTGGACCAACCCCAGAATTTCTGCCTAACCTACCTTGCAGGGTTGCTGTATAGATCACAAAGCAGAAGAGAATGAAGTAAGCTGTTTTGTTCCCCACTAATGAGAAAGACAGAACTTTGCCTAGGAAGAGGCTGCTGAGAGGGGAGGAGATAAAGTTGCCAACTTAGGTATGGAAATTCCTGGAGATTTGAGGGGTGGAGCTTGGCGAGGGTGGGGTTTGAGAAGGGGATGGGACCTCAGACAGATACAGTGCGATAGACTCCACCCTCCAAACCAGCCATCTCCTGGGGAATAACTGTTGCCAATCTCCAGGGGAGGGCTGGAGATCACTTAGAAATACAATTGCTATCCAGGAGGGAGGGGGGAGGAGATGGAAAACTGAAGTCAGAAGGGGAGATAAAGGTAGGTTGATGGTTGGCTGGGAAGGAGATAGGGTTGCCAACTCCAGGTTGGGAAATTCCTGGAGATTTGAGGGGTGGAACCTGGAGACAGTGGGGGTTGGGGAGGGGGGGGGCGTCCCCTGGAGAAAACAGTAAGCTCTGTGTCATTATACCCTGATGAGGTCATCACAGCAAATTGACGTTGAGTGCCCAAGGCCAGGGCACCGACCCAGAGCTTCTTTCTAGAGCTTGTTGTATTTATTTCCACAATGAGCCTTAGTAGAGTTCAGGTCCCCTGGAGAAAACAGTAAGCTCTGTGTCATTATACCCTGATGAGGTCATCACAGCAAATTGACGTTGAGTGCCAAAGGCCGGGGCACCCACCCAGAGCTTCTTTCTAGAGCTTGTTGTATTTATTTCCACAATGAGCCTTATTCCTAGTAAACTTTATAAAGGACAGCAGCTGGTAAGCTCCGAGTTGGTGTGTCCTCACTGCAAGGCCCCATTGGGCTGCGGGTGGTGCAGAGGGAAACCCACATGGGTGGACTGGAGAGCCAGCAGTGCAGTGCTAGGCAAATGCTCCCATACTGCCTGGATGGGGGGGGCAAACCCATTCCCCAGCTCACTCCCACTGCTGTTAGCCTGGACCCCAGGGTAAGAATGCAAAGTGGCTGGGTGTTGCACGCTCCTTCCTTCCTCTGAGACACCATGGAAGGGGACGGAGAAGACAAGCTGAACTAACCCCCCAGCCTGTAGAAGCTGGGCTTCGGTGGCCCAAGTCCAAGGCCACATGCACAGAGGAACCCAGGCCAAGTAAAGCCAAGTAAAGCTGGAGATGCCCATGTGGCAAGGGCAACCTCCAGCCAAGACTGCCAGGTGATCCACGGTGGGGCAATGTTGGGGATTCGAGCCAGAGATTGTTGGCAAGCTGCATCACTGCCATGCAGTGGCAGCCGCCCCAGGCTGAAGGCTGCTGGATCATCTAATAGGGGAGTAGACACTGTCTGCACAAGGCTATGTGTGTGGCAGAGGCCCCAGGCCATCCAGCAACCAGTATAGCTGGAGATCACCAGCACCTTCTCCTTGAGACAACAATAACCTACAGCTGGAGGCCACCACGTGGTCCATGGGGGATGGGTGCTCGCTCAATGATTCACATGCTTGGTGGCAGGACAAGGCCCCCAATGTATGGAAGAAACTGCTGAAGAACACCCCCCATAGTTCAAAGCACAGCTGCTGCCTGGGGGGGGCAGCAGCACTGACAGCCAGCAGGCCCTAGCAGAGGATCGTCTGTACCCCCTACATGCAAATGCCAATCCCTACAGCCATCCAGGACAGCAATATCAAAGCTGCTGCAGGCCAAGCAGAGTGGTGTGAGATCTCCCCTTGAAACCCTGCGTCAGCATGAAAGGGGTTGTGGTGGCTCCCAACTTACCACTGAGGCTGCCACTGAAGCAAAGAGGTTCTGCTTGACTGCTGCAGATGAGGTTGTTCCACCATGCTGAAGCCACAATTGGAGTGGCTCTGCCCACACTCACCCCCCGAGTAGCCTCCTGTTCCCTCCCTCACACCCGTTGTTCCCGGGCCGGATAACAGCCCCGGACAGGCCAATTCTGGCCACTGGGCCTTGTGTTTGACACCCCTGGCTTAGACTAATATTGTAAAATACCAGGTAGTGCCCTTTGGAATCAGCTACTGTGCCACACTTGCTACTAAGACATCTTGCCTTGAGGCTGATATCTATATTCTATATCCCCATCCCCACATGCTATTCTTTTTAAAATTTAGGAATGGGGGCTCATACTCTCTTGTTAAAAAAAAATCAAGGCCTGGAAACTGAGATGACAACAGTATAAGAATCACTAATTAATCTTACAAGGGGGGGGGTTCTAATGGGCTGCTCAAAAATCCCTCCCATATTTGGTATACATGCTCATAGTTTTATTGTATGGCAGAGCCCATTATTCTACCCAGCTGCCAGAGAGCCACTGCCGAACTGTTGTTTCTCCTATTAAGCAGTCAGCATAAACTCTCCTCGTTACAGTCTCTGACATCGCCCCCAGGGCAGGCGGACACAGAAGAGCAATTGCCGAATTGTGTATGAAAATTATAGTTTTATTGTCCATACAACCGAAGGTTTGACTGACTCCTGCTCCACTTAGCATTTGTGATAAAGGAGCAATTCTTTCACAGAACAAATAAGCACAGTAGTCCATTGTAATCCATTAAACAGACACTATTTATGTATTGGAAAGACTGGTTCTCGATAGCACTAAGCAGTCTAAGAGTCCAGAAGCCACAGTTTTAGTAGCTACAGAGAAAGAATGAGTAACAAAATGTTAAGACAGAGCTGGAGAACACAAACAGCATCACTTTTCTGACACCACTATTCCATTTGTTAGTTCAACAAGCACGACTGATAAGTTGGGACCATGTATTTAATGTTTATGTAGGCATCTTCACCACCGTAACGCTCAAAGGCTTCTAGCGTCTCTTGAATCAAGTCTCCGATATTTTCACGTTTCTGCTGGCTGTAGTCAATGCCATCTCCTGAATTAACTATAGGGGGGGGGGAGAAAGAGGGGGGGGGAGAGAGAGATTAGGATCCAAGTTCTTCTAAAGCTATGTCAGTGGAATCTTTTTTTTTTTTAAGTATCCCAGTGTACACTAATAGCAGATTCAAATAGCAGCTTCTTGTACTTTTGGTCACACACTGTAGATCCTTTGGCCCACAAGCTTCTGACAGGAAGCCATCCATGCAGGCAGTGTCCATTTAGTGGTCCCTGTTATCCTTCTATGGGAGACAATGTGCTGCCAAAGTTGTCTCTCTGTGTACAGTAAAGTGCAGATGCATCTGAAACAGCACATATGCCACCAGAAATTAGATCCATCTCTAACGTGCCCTAGGGCTGAAGTTATCTGCTGCTGTAGTACACAAACACAATTGTGATGTTTTAGGGATACATTATTGAAAACATCTGAGCCTGCTCTTCTATCTAAGTTCACAGTTGTTGTTTACAGTCACCTTGAGCCCTCTGGGAATAGGTAGAGTATAAATATTTTAAACCAAAATGAAAAATAAATCTCTACCATGGGGGGGCATGACAACCAATAATGTTATTATATTAAACATTGTTGTAAACCGCCCTGAGCCCACTTGCAGGGAGGGCGGTATATAAATCAAATCTCTCCTTATATATAATTTTTTTCCTGGATGGCAATGTTCCATGCACTCCCAAATGAGTTGGCTGCCTGATCTGTCACTCGGAAGGTGTGCAAATCCCCTGGCTGCATTGCCTCAGTCCCGCCCACAGAGCCAGCAGCCAGCGTCTCAGCCTCAGTCTGGAGAGAGCCGCCAAAGGGGATGGATGCTCCACTGGGTGGAGGCTTAGGAGGCCAAGGCCAAACATCACAGCACCACACCAGTCATCATTGGCCATGCCAGGATGCAGGGAGCCGGCCGGGCTGCGAGCCCGTGGAAGCAGTTCTAGCCTCTCACCCTTGGTGCACTGTGAGGTGACAGACAGGCCCAACGATCTGGCGGCCACACGGTAAGGAGGCTAAGTCCAACCATGCCACCACCACACCAGTCGCTGTTGCCCGCGGATGGCTGCAGCTGGCAGGGCGGGCTGCTAGCAGATGAGGACTGGCACCATAGACGACAAGGCAACCAAGGAGGAGGGTCAGACCAAGATCTTGCTAGCGCTCACTGTATTCCTTTTACAATGAGCTTTGCTACTAGTAGATAAATAAAAATATGATTGTGAATGCCTACATACAGGTTTACTGTTACCATGTCCCTGTTGGAAGAAGGATAGATGTAAGGGCCGGGTCAGACTTCCTGGGAATGAGATTAAAGGTAACCCAAGCCTACAAGACATGAGACAAATTATGAATGCTATCCTCCAGGTGGGGCCTGGAGATCTGGAATTATTTCCAGGTAACAGAGATCAATTCCCCTGGAGAAAATGTCTGCTAACCCCCCTCACAATCATCTCCCTCCCCCAATGTCCAGGTATTTCCCAACTCAGAGTTGGCAACCCTAAGACAAATAGTCATGAAGTTCTGCTTTTAATGAGGCAATGGCCAGTTATCTGATATCCTTACATATTTTGGAAAAGATTTTTTTTTAACATCTCCCTAGCCAAAAGGCTTATGTTATGCCTCCACTTTCTCTGCCAGACCTGAAGCAGGCTTTGAGGCCTCATAAGAACATAAGAACATAAGAGACGCCAATGTTGGATCAGGCCAAAGGCCCATCCAGTCCAACACTCTGTGTCACACAGTGGCCAGAAATACCAGTGCCATCAGGAGGTCCAGCAGTGGGGCCAGGACATTAGAAGCCCTCCCACTGTTGACCCCCCCCCAAGCACCAAGAAGACAGAGCATCACTTGCCCCAGAGCCCCTAGCTATACCTTGTGGCTAATAGCCACTGATGGACCTCTGCTCCATATGCTTATCTAATTCCCTTTTGAAGCCGTCCATGCTTGTAGCACCCACCACTTCCTGTGGCAGTGAATTCCATGTGTTAATCACTCTTTGGGTGAAGAAGTACTTCCTTTTATCCGTTCTAACCCGACCGCTCTGCAGTTTCATGGAGTGCCCACGAGTTCTTGTATTGTGAGAAAGGGAGAAAAGTACCTCTTTCTTTACCTGCTCTTTCCCATGCATAATCTTATAAACCTCGATCATGTCACCCCTCAGTCGTCTTTTCTCCAAGCTAAAGAGCCCTAAGCGCTTTAACCTTTCCTCATAGGGAAAGTGTTCCAACCCTTTTATCATTTGAGTTGCCCTTTTCTGCACTTTTTCCAAAGCTATAATATCTTTTTTAAGGTGTGGTGCCCAGAACTGCACACAGTATTCCAAATGAGGTCTCACCATTGATTTATATAGGGGCATTATTATATTGGCTGATCTGTTTTCAATACCCTTCCTAATAATCCCCAGCATAGCATTGGCCTTCTTTATTGCAGTCACACACTGTCTCGACATTTTCAGTGTGTTATCCACTACAACTCCAAGATCTCTCTCTTGCTCAGTCTCTGCCAGTTCAGACCCCATCAATGTGCCTCCCCTCAGTCTATGCAGTTCTGGATAGCTCTCCAAACAGGTCTCAGCCTTAATCCCTGAAGCTGCATTCTAGTTCAGTGATGGCGAACCTTTTAGAGACCGAGTGCCCAAACTGCGACCCAAACCCCACTTATTTATCACAAAGTGCCAACACGGCAATTTAACCTGAATACTGAGGTTTTACTTTAGAAAAAACCACTCATCCATTAATTTAAGATGATCCAAACAAAGTAAGGAAAGCAATCCCAAATGCTTTCATTTACTTAAAATTATTTGGCAGAGAATTCGACACTTTAATGATGGTCTGGGCCTGGCTGGGGCGATGGCACGCGTGCCCACAGAGAGGGCTCTGAGTGCCACCTCTGGCACCCGTGCCATAGGTTCGCCACCACTGTTCTAGTTTGAATTTGCAGCCCCAGCCCCAAGGGGAGGGGGGAGGCGGGGGCCAAAGACAAAGAGGCCCTCCACATCCAACCACATGTTAAACCCATTTACACTTCAGTTGAAATAATACACCCATACTCAAAGTTTTCAGAGAAATGTGGAATAAAATTGGCCACAACTTTATTGGTTACAGCTGTAGCCTGCTTTGGCACAGCATGGAGTACCAGTTCTGATTCATCGACTGACCTGCCTGCCAGTCGATGATCCACTGGTAACCTTGGGATGACAGGTCTCTGGATCCCACAAGGGCGGACATTCATAGGCGGTCTCCCCTGTCACCTGAGCGTGAGGGTAATCCCTGGCTATGTCCCCGGGTTGGGTATACCACTTGACCCTCACGTCAAGATCCCTTACAAGGATCCCCAAACTCAGGAAAATGGGCACACAGGCTGGCTTGGGAATGAGACTAGGTTTTTCCCTCATACCCAGCATGCCTGTCCTGTCCCCATCACTACTGGTCATCCATATACATAACAGTTTATTATGACGTACACAAATAAAATCTAACGACCTGCATGCTATCACTCCATCCTCTAGTCTAAGGAGCCTTCCTCCAATCTACATCATTTTTCCTCCAGTGGAACAGCCATTTAAGTTGGAGGAAGGCTCATTAGGTTGGAGGAAGGCTTAGGCTGGAGGAACTTCTTCCAGCCTAAAGTAGGATATGTATAGGTCCAGATAGCATGAGCAAAATATTATGGCATGGGATTTTCTGCTTGCATGCTTCATTTCAAACATTGCACACATGAGTATTCATCTGGCAGCACTGGAAGAGGGACAGATATGCCAGGTGGTGGAAAAAGAAAGGCACATTCTTGGTCTCTACCACACATACAAGGTGATTCTATCTCAGATCCATTTGCTTAGTGAGTTCAACATAGTAGAACTAAAAAAGAGGGCTGTGTTTTGTTGCAAGAGCCAGCCTCAGGGGAAAACCCCCCCCACACACAATGAAATATTTTCCCCCTTTGGGGAAAAAGTTAAATTAAGTCCGCAACAATAAGACAAATTATTTAAAAGCTTAGTTGAAATAACAATCATTTCCCTCTAGTCTGTCACGAAGCCACTTGGCAACTCTCCGTTAACACATAGTTGTAGCAAGATAGTATATATGCTCATGTAAGGAATGAAGCCTGGATGCCTGGGCAAAAATGGAACAAATGTAAAACTTTGATGCACAGTCCTCCTCCCAGGACTTTGACAAGATGAACATCCTGATCCAAAGCATATTTATTTGGAAGTTAAGTCTCACTGAAATGGAAATTGTTTCCAAACTCTTACTTGAGCATAATCTCAAATGTGTTTAATGGGACTACTCTGGAGGTACTGACCCTTAGAACATGACCATATAAGAGAACACATTGCAAACCCTTCAGCATGATGAATATATTCAGAATCATACCAAAAATAATTTGGCAATAAGTCCTGGATTGTTAGAAGTCTGGCAACAAGACACTTGAGTTTTTCAGGCCCCTATATCTTTGGCTTTAACCCAGCTTGGATATATAGTGAGTGACTGAAAGTGTTGATTGCATGAAGGTTATTTGGTGGCTCATGTGACATGAGTTGTTAATGGCAGACAGGTGTCTGCTCCATTACACTCATCAACCTTCCTGGCACTATTTGTCCATTCTGTTGGCAGTACTGGGGAAGCCAACAACATAATTTTGAGGAAAGCCAAATCATCTTCTCATCTTCTGGACATTCTCTTCAGAACCAAGGAGCAATAAAGGGATTACGGTTAGTTTCTTGCAGTTGTATATCTTGAAAATTTTGCCCAGAGGAAATGATCCCTGAGACCTCAAGACCTATCCAGATGCTACTTTGCCAGGAAGATTCTTCTGGGATGTGGGGCTCAGGCTTATGCATTCCGTCACTGGGAAAAGAACAAGTGAACCAGGAGATTCCATGTTTATTTGGAACATCAGATCTTCCCAGTTTGATAATTACCCTTTTCCTGTGGTGAGCAGAATAGGGAGGAGAACACAATTCCTGCACCCAATCTCATTTCAAGAAGAATTCCAGGAGTAGTCATTTCTTCTCAATCTAGCGCAGACTCATGAATAGGTCATTATAAAGTGGGCCTACTAAAGTGTATGCTCATGATGGAGTTCATGTTTCTCAGCATTGTACTGATATAGCTTTATGTGGGCCTGCACAGAGCATGTGATGTCATTACAACTGCAGACAAATATGTTTTTCAATATACTTTGCTTTTGTCCTTCTGCATGATATCAACAGCTTCTGATATCCCTGGATATTATTGTTTTGCAGGACTCCTATCACACTGAAGCCGTGTCCTGGATTTATCTAATCTGGCATCCATGGAATCTGCCTTTGGAAACATCTATGAGTGAGCATATGGACACAAACATAAAAGAAACAGCATGGAGAACATTATGTCAAAATTGGGCCATGAGCGTAGGCAAAAAGAATAAAATTAGAGCACAACTCCCGAAGATAAACAGCTCACAATGAAAAGGGATTGATGTGCCATAAAGATGAGCTACATGCAACATTAGAACGTTGTGGTCTCCATTAAGTTCATGATAGTGAGGATACAACTGCAAATCTTTTGAAAGACCAGTAGCATTATTATGGACTACCTTTCAAAACAATTTATGCTGATACCGTACTATTAATGATCTTTCAACTCATTTGCATACATCTGCTTTATTTTGTGGCAATGCAAGTCACTGACTGTGTATGGACATGGCTAATGGGATCCTAATATGTCATGGCTGTGTCCCACCAGTCATAAATCTTTGCACTCTCACAGATACAGGTGCAAGGTGGTGCTCTTTAAAGTCTAAACAACCAGAAAAAGATGGATTTTCCCCACATAACAGCTTTATGCAGCTGGACAGCAAGTTCTCTCATGTCGAAAAGTTCTCTCATGTCTTTGCTACAGTCTGGTTCCACAGTAAACACACAGAAACAAGCAGTGCATTTGTACTGGAACCCTGCCGCCCAATGGGCCAGTTACTCTCTCAATGTAGCCTACCTCACAGTGTTCTTGTGAGGATAAGACGGGGAATACGAAAAACATGTAATAAAAGTGTACTCAACAGATAGTACAGCTGCATCCTAAAATTTGTTGTCCTAGCAAATGAGTCCATCCTCGGTACTCATCTCGAACGATGATGCTCAGATCCAGGTGGGTAGCTGTGTTGGTCTGAAGCAGTAGAACAAAGTTTGAGTCCAGTGGCACCTCTAAGACCAACAAAGTTTTATTCTAGGTATAAGCTTTCATGTGCAAACTGAAGAAATATGCTTGAATACCTTGAATAAAACTTTGTTGGTCTTAGAGGTGCCACTGGACTCAAACTTTGTTCTGATGACGCTCAGAACAGTTATCTCTGTTACCCTTGCAATATGTGTGTGTTTTTGGGGAAGGGGAAATATTTAGTCAGATTTTTTTTTTTTTTGGTCTTAGAAGATAATTAGAAGATGACCCAGTTTAGGGTTGTCAACTCTGGGCTGGGAAATTACTGAAGGTTTGGGGGGGGGGGCAGAGCCTGGGGAGGAAGATCAGCAGGGCATAATGCTACTGAGTTCACCATTCTAAAAAGCCATCCCCCCCCCCAGGGGGCAGATATCAGTCATCTGGAGATCAGCTGTAATTCCAAGAGATCTCTAGGCCCCCAATCTGGAGGTTGGCAATTCTATCCCAGTTCTTTGCCCTACATTATTGCACATGGGACCCTATCAAGGGCCACAGGGCTGAGCCATGCAGAGTAGACCTTTGGTGCCTATTTTCTATGCTATCAGGGCTGCTAGTCAGAGGAGGAAACTGTAGGTTGTTCCAGGTGGAACAGGAACATAACAGCATATAATCATCCTAGGCTCGGAAGGTTGGTGATACTGGGCTGATCTGATGCCACTGGCAGACTTCAGCCTGCCCATTACCTAAGGTATTTGCCCCCCCCCCCCTTGGGTCCAAGAGATGTCTTAAGAGCTGAAACTGCACTATTTGCTGGACAAACAAATCCTTGGATTGAGCCATATTCTTTTTATAGTTTAAACATGGTTTAATGTTAAGATTCCATTCCCCACTTTCAAAGCATTAGCTTCCTAGAAAAACAAGGTAAGGTCAGAATAGGACTGCTGTTGGGGCAGGCTGATAGCTCAGCTCTGTGTGGAAAAATTCATGAAGGCAGGCAGGTTAGCAAAATAATTCTGCAAGGAATGATGACTTAGAAGATTGATTAAAAGGCACTCCGAGAGGGTCAGGCATTAAGGCAATCAGTGATAAAGGATGGCAAAAAAGTGATGCAGAAACTATCATTACGGACAGCATTCACCATGTGCAAGGCTCATATCCTCAAGACAGCCATTGTTCCCTCTAATTTTATGACACAGTTGATAAGCTATGCTACCAAAAAGGCTATTTCAGCAGAGAAGTCACCCACTAAGCGCCACAAAAGCTATCCTGCACAGCTACAGGAATTAGCAAAGATGGGAATGATTAACCCATCAGGACAACAGCCACCCCTGCATTTGCCTGCATTAGACAGATGAGTCATACTGATTTCCTCAGCACACCTGAGGCTATCTAGTCATAATAATAATTAGAATGAGTACATGGGATGGGGGGGGGCTTTGCCACTGGTGTGCAGTGCTCTCACTTCTCTAGTGTAATGTTATTTCAGTGTTATTTATTGTATAGCAAACATGTGGGTAAGTGCAAAAAAGCAGTATGTATGATGCCAGAACCTGGATTGGATTCAAGCTGTTTATTGAAGCTTCCCTTAGTGGCAGAGAATTAATCAACATGAAAGAGTTTTCGGTGAACGCATCTGTCGTGCCATGCTCCCAAAGTGAGATGTCTAGCAGATGCAGCATGAGACAAAGGCTCTTGTCCTGTTGTTATTGCTGTGCACAGGAAAAGATCTCACACTCACTGGAGAACAGAGCAGCTGATCTAAAGCACTGGGATTAGAAATGGTAGGAGCTCAAATTAAGGGTAATTCCTAGATTAAGGCACAAAGCTGCTGCCTGTTATTAGCCATACAAAGGTGTTTATTAAAGGTGAATTGGATTTTTTTTAAAAAAAATCTCAGACAATGATATCAGAGATGACGCAATCCTTTAATTGCAACCATGGAGAGCCAAGGTGGTATACTGGCTAGGAAGCAGCGCTTGGCTCAGGGAGGCCTTGATGGAATTTGTTTCCTGGGGGGGGAGGAGGAGGAGGAGGAAGAAGAAGAAGAAGGAGATAGATTTATACCCTGCCCTTCACTCGGAGTCTCAGAGTATTTTCTTTCCCTTCCTCTCTCCACAGCAGACATCCTGTGATGTAAGTGGGGCTGAGAGAGCTCTGAGAGAACTGCTCTTGAGAGAACAGCTCTGAGAGAACTGTGACTGACCCAAGGTCATCCAGCTGGCTGCATGTGGAGGAGTGGGGAATCAAACCCAGTTCTCTAGATTAGAGTCCACTGCTCTTAACAACTATAACAGACTCACACAGACCACAAAGTTAAAAGTTACTCTGACCTTGAGTATACAGGTCTTTGGACCAGGAACACCTTCAATTTAAAATTACTTTTGATGGTCCTGATGTATCCCCAAAATGAAGAGGGACTTATCTATCTGATAATTTGTTCTTTCTTCTTGTTTGTGTGTGTGTGTGTGTGTGTTTTAAACTCAGGTCAGAAATGATGCATTTTATATTGTGATTAATTGTACTTTGTGGTGTATATTTTAATTACCTGTACCACCGAGGAAGGCCATTTAGCCAAAATGTGTCCAGTTTTAATGACAATTTTAAAAACTATTTGCTATGTATTAAAGTTTTG
This sequence comes from Gekko japonicus, assembly GCF_001447785.1. Classification (NCBI taxonomy): domain Eukaryota; kingdom Metazoa; phylum Chordata; class Lepidosauria; order Squamata; family Gekkonidae; genus Gekko; species Gekko japonicus. Next base: position 194,599 of record NW_015168666.1, on the reverse strand, counting down.
CTAATTTAATAATATATATTTCCGTCCACTCAGCCTTGAGGAAGTTGACAGATTGCTCTCAACGGTACATCCAACCATGTGCAGCCTTGATCCGTGCCCTTCATGGCTTATAAAAGCTAGCCATGAGGGGTTTCGAGGTACCCTCAGGAATATTATCAACAAGTCCCTCGCTGAGGGACTGTTCCCGGGGGCACTCAAAGAAGCGGTGGTCCGCCCTCTCTTGAAAAAACCATATTTGGACCCGGCTGAATTGGCCAACTATTGGCCGGTGTCCAATTTGCCCTATTTGGGCAAATTACTTGAGAGAGCGGTGCCAATTCAGTTGCAGAGCTTTATGGATGACACTACCATGCTAGACCTGTTCCAGTCCGGCTTTTGTCCAGGCCATGGGACAGAGACGGCACTGGTCGCCCTCACAGACGACCTTCGAAGGCATCTGGATTGAGGTGGCATGGTGGTACTGTTGTTGTTGGACCTGTTGGCGGCGTTCGACATAGTCGACCATCAGTTACTGATCCACCGCCTCACCGACACTGGGATTCAGAGGCTTGCCCTGCAATGGCTTGTCTCCTTTCTCCAAGGTCAGGGACAGAGGGTAGCGTTAGGTGAGCAGACGTCCCAGAGGTACCCTCTGGCTTGTGGGGTTCCCCAAGGGGCGGTGCTATCCCCGATGTTACTTAACATCTACATGCGCCCCCTTGCTCAGATTGCCCGGAGGCATAGGCTAGGGTGTCACCAATATGCACACCAAGCTATATCTGTTTTTGGGCGGTCAGTCCAACTCTACCCCAGATGACCTGGATCGGGTGCTTCAGGATGTGGCAGGCTGGCTTAGACTGAGTTGATTGAAATGGAATCCGCTGAAGAAGTCTTGTGCCTGAGTCAGAGCGGGTCAGGGGTAGGGATCCCCCTACTGACCTTCGATGGGGTGCCACTGGTGCCAGCACCGAGGGTCAGGAGTTTGGAACTGCTCCTGGATGCCGCCTTAACAATGGAGGCCCAGGTAGCAGCCACTGCCAAGGCAGCCTTCTACCATCTATGGCTGATTGGTTCCCTTCCTCAAACGCAATGACCTGGCAACAGTGATCCATGCTATGGTCACCTCGAGGATCAGGAGTTTGGGAGTGCTCCTGGATGCCGCCTTAACAATGGAGGTCCAGGTAGCAGCCACTGCCAAGGCAGTCTTCTACTATCTAAGGCAGTTGGTTCCCTTCATCAAACGCAATGACGTGGCAACAGTGATCCATGCTATGGTCACCTCGGGATTGGACTACTGCAACACTCTCTACATGGGGCTGCCCTTGTCCCAAATCCGGAGGCCTGCAGCTAGTGCAAAATGCGGCAACCAGGTTGCTGATGGGTCTCTCTATACAAGATCACATCCAGCCTTTGCTGAAGGCACTGCACTGGCTGCCAATATCACACTGGATTCGCTTCAAGGTGCTGGTTTTGACTTTTAAAGCCCTATATGGTCGGGGGCCTGCCTACCTGAGGGACCACCTTTCCCCATATGTCCCCCAGAGAGCACTGAGGTCAGGGTCGCAAAATCACCTGACTCTCCCTGGTCCGAAAGACACCAGATTGGCCATCACCAGAGCTAGGGCCTTTTCAGTGGTGGCTCCACACTGGTGGAATGAGCTCCCGGAAGACATCAGGGCCCTACGGGACCTTTTACAGTTCCGCAGGGCCTGTAAAACAGAGCTCTTCTACCAGGCCTTCGATTAGGAGCCGCCACTGATGAATGAACTATCGAGAGCTGAACATGTTACGGCCCTCATGTTACAAATCTGGATATTGGCCTTCCTACATCGGACCAGTGGAGCTGCGGTGACTCAAGTGGTTAAGACACCGAACTGCAGGCTGTGGAAGGTCAGATGTTCAGCAGTTTGAGACCCGAGTTGCTGCATGATGGAGTGAGCTCCCGTCTCTAGTTCCAGCTCCTGCCAACCTAGCAGTTAGAAAGCAAGAAATTGCAAGTAGATAAATAGGTACCACTTCGGTGGGAAGGTAACAGTGTTCCATGCGCCTTGGTGTTTAGTCATGCCGGCCACATGACCACGGAAACATCTTCGGACAGTGCTGGCTCTTCGGCTTTGAAACAGAGATGAGCACCGCAACCCTAGAGTCGGACTCGACTGGCTTTCAAGCAAGGGAACCTTTACCTTTACCTTTCACATCGGACCATCTTATAGCAATCGCCACCTGCACTTATTGCACTTTATGTAAATTGTTTATGTGAAATTTTTATTGTATTCTATTGTTTTTATTGTATCTTTGAATCATTATATTATTTTTAAGGTTTCGGAAACTTAGTTCTCTCTTCCTTCCATTTCTGTAATGTAGAACATTCTTTACTGGAGATATCAGAAGTGGCTGGTGCCTGAAATGTTCAGAGGGGGGCAAAGGTTCCATCTACCAGTTCCACCAATATGTACCCCACCAATACACACACACACCTACCCACCTATGAGGCTGACACATATCTTCATGTCCTCAGTGAATTCAGCCCTCCTCATGATCCCAATGAGGAAAATACCATCCATCCATCTCTAGGGACTATAAAGAATATTCACATATTCCCTTGTTCTCTCTTCTGACTGTAGTGGAAAAGGTATGTGCTGGACAGAGGGCTAAACTAAAGGAACCGATTTTCAGTATTAAATTTGATCTTTTCTGCAGAAGTTCTTTAGAACTATACAGAATTCTATACACATTCTTATGGTTTATTAGGGTTTTTCTCATAAGCAGAGCTAGTTACCTCTGTTCAAGATGTTTTAATCTTCTAGATATGTTCAAACATTTCTGTTCAGATCAATGATACTTGCCCTTGAAAATGACCCTTTCCCAAGGTCTCAAATTTCATAGAAGACATGAATTGAAACTGAAACAGCATGCAGCCAGAAAAGTAGAAAAGCCACTTCCCAAGATTTTAATAGTTCAAGTCTGTCCAGGGTCGTTTTGAAAAGAAGGAGATTCAAAGAGACTTCTGAAGGCCCTTTGAAGCGGGCACTAGACTTCCAGCTTAAATCCTTTTGTAACAAAGACTCAAGCCCAGAGTCAAATGCCATTCAGCCATTTTAGTGGAGAAGGCATAAAGATGCTTTTTGTATTGGTTTCACACCTCAAGGGCTCTTGCCTGACTGCTCATCACCATCACTCCATTCCATACAAAGCATTTCTTGAAGCATAGAGTTAAACACACAAACATATACGTGAAGTGCCAGAGAGAGACCTGGATTTCAGCTTTGTGCACCAAATCAATTGGGCTCACAGGCCAAAGTAGGCACAAAAGTGACTTGCGGGCTTTGGACAGGAATGGTCAGTCTTAGGCTGCAGTCACACACACTAAATAATCCACTTTCAATCCACTTTCAGCGCACTTTCCAGTGTTATTTTACTGCGTGAACTGGCAAAATCCAGTTGGAAAGTGCATTGAAAGTGAATTATTTAGTGTGTGCGACTGCAGCCTTAAGTAAGTGTCAGGTAGCCCTGCCATAGAGTTGGAATGTGGAGGGGGCTCCCTGCTCTGCCTTCACAGCTCTTCCCTGTCTCACACAGCTGGTGATCTGTAGACGTGACCTTGCTGGGTATTCTGTCTGTAAATCACCCGGCCTGGGAAATGTAACAGTTTAGGCGCAAAAATGCTTGCTTGCTAGCTTTTGCCTGCGCCCCCGGAAACCATCTATTGGCTTTTGCAATTGGGGGGGGGGGTGTTTGAATATCCTATAAGTCAGTGGCCATCATATTACAGGCCATTCCTAACACAAGCTGTACACGAGTTACTTTAGAACTGGAATTAACCAATAAACACTTATCTTCTGAAGAAGCCTGAGTGTGTAGTGTTACCTGCCTAAAGTTCCTGACAGTAAGTTTCTAAGAACAGTTGCTTCACTTAAGGAAGCCCTCAACACATTTTAACTCCTGTTGTCATTGGGACAGGAACTAAAATGAGGTAGTAGCAGATTTACAGACTCCTTTTTGAAAGAGGAACATCATATTAGTGGTACTCTTTTCTATGTGAATATTAGTGGAATATGGCTTATGCTAACCCTTTGCAGGTGCCTGTGCTCATTCTGGGTTTTAAGTAATAATTTACGGTGTTTTATGTTTTATTTTATAAGCTACCTCGGGCAGTTTCCCTAGAGAGATGGTGTAGGAATTTTCTAAATAGATAAATGTAGCATGCAATGATGCTGCTAATCACAGATGCCTATCACCACTACAACTGGACAACATCCTCTTTCCCCATGTATATGCTGCACATTCATTGGGATGGTACTGTTGTCATCCATGTAGTCAGTAATTTGGTTTGCATGCTGCTCCCACCACCTCTGCAGAGCTAGCAGTCTTTGCTATTATTACAAGCATTTACATTTCACCCCTTCCCAAAAAATAAAACCTCTGTGTGGGTTACAACAACTTACAAACATGAAACACAGTGTTACAGTAAAACAAAGGGGTTAGTCATCAGAGTACTGCCTGTTTGTCTCTTTTCGATACCATTAAAACAGCATCATTAAAACCAACAAAGCCATAACTACCAGTCAACAAAATGACTGCCACACACTAAATAACATCCTTTCAATCCACTTTCAATGCACGTTGCAACTGGATTTTACTGTGTGAAATGGCAAGATCCACTTGCAAAGTATGAAAATGCCTGTACAGTGCAATACCAGCAAGTATGGGGCGAGGCAGACTTCTTTTGGAAGAGGATTCCATATAGTATGGGCAGTACAGCTATGTGTCTGCACCCTCCCAAGGTAGCTGTCTTGGTACACGTGCATGTTCCTTTCTGATAGCACAGAAATTTTTTATTTCATATGCCAGTGCCATTCAGATTTCCTTTATTCCATTCATGATGGAACGGGTACAGAGCCTGTCTTGCTTATAGTGCACAGGGAGCTGATGCCAAAAGCACAGTCTGTATTTGGAGCTTTCCCATTGGCGGTGGGGACAGACAGAGCATCTTGTACTGTTTGTTCCTTGTTTTTCCCTCCATTCTTCCAAGCTAGATCATAGATTTATCAAGCTGTGTTTATTTTGATGATTCTGCAACCGTTTATTACCTGCTTAGCTAGTTATGCAGGCATATACAGGATTTCCAAGCCTCTTCTCCTATGTTGATGGGGCTAAATTGCAAGTACCCAGGAATGAGATATCAGTATTGCTGTGTAAATTTTACTGAAAGTGCCAAATTGGGTGTTGAAGCAGTGTAAAAGCAGGCTCATTGGTGAGAACCAATAGGAACGGGAGGCTGATTAAAAAGGCAATCGTCTTCATGCCATGGGGGAATCTCTTCCCCTACCCTCAGGAGCCCAATCCACCAGGCCTCCCCCATGGCTGCTTTTTGCACCTAACTTAAAAATTTGGGACTTGAACATGGATCTTCAGCGTCGTGGTTGTTTTGTCCTTCCTAGATGAAAGGCCAAAGCATATGGAGAATTTTCATTCAGAACAAAACAACAACTACAGCAGTGTAGATACTGTGGATGTTTTTCTTTACTTCACTGACAAAAAAAGAAAAATAAATTGCCTTCTCCATATCACACAAATATGAGAACTTACTTAAACACTGATGGCTATTAGGTTAGCATGCGTTTTAAAAGAATATGTCAGATTAATCAAGATGGTGGACCTTGGCCTGATACAGCAAGGTAAATCATTTGTGTGCACGTGTGTGTGCACGTGCGCATGCATGCATTCTTACTATATTTGCACAAAGACATGAAACCTATTTCTTTTTTTTTGTATAAAGATTTTATTAACTCCCCTAAAAAGGGGAGGAGTTTCGCTTAAAAAGAAAAATAGGGAAGGTATATAGTGGGACGAAGGAAAAGCTGAGTGATCTATTAACTGTTAGATTAAACTGTTAGTAATGTCCAATCATCAAGGGCTTCTTCTGCGTGTTGTCAAACATCTTTTTTCCATTCCAGTTACTTTCTGTTCCTTTGAGTTTCTGTTAAAAAGTTTCTTCAGGGCACATTCAAAACCGCTTCTTTTACGTGCTGGTTACTTTTCCACTCTCAGTGACGGGAGGGGCTTCCTCTGTTTTTTCTCTCCCTCCGGCTTCTTCCCCTCCTCCTTCGGGTCGCTGTTAACTCTTTCAGTTCCTGTGCTATAAGTCGTCTTCCTTTCATGCCATGCCCGGAGATCTCCAGCTTTGAGAATGGTATTAATTTCAATTTCGCTTTTATCGCTCCCAATCTCTTCGCTGGATTCTCCTCTTCAATTGTTGACTTTTATAAGCGCTCATGAGGCACTTTTTCGCTGTCACAATTCAAACTTTTCTTTTCCTTCACAATCCCCGTTGGATTCATAGCTATACACAGTCCAAATATTAAACAGCCGGCACTCACGTTGACACAAACGCCCAGACGGAAGTCCCTCCCTTCTCCTCCGCTTGTCTTTACCCAGCTCCGACATCTTGTTTTTTTATTTTTAGTAAAGTTTTTAAAATGCGCTCCAGGGAAACAAAACCTCTTGCTTATTTTCAAGTACATCAAAGGAAAACATCACTATTCGCTCAGTCCATTCCCCCCCTCTTTTCTTTTTTTTCTTTCTCGCTTATAGAGGATTAACCTCCTCATTTTCCGCTGTCAGAGTAAATTTCCACTGCCCAGATGTTCCACGATGTTTCTGCTCATAATCAGTTGGATGTTAAAACCACAGACCAGAGCTCTGCAGTAATGGCCTGCAATAGCGGCCTGCAGTACAGTTACAGTTACAGAGCTCCCCCCAGCCCCCAGTCCAAAACAGTCCAGTGGCACCTTTAAGACCAAGTTTTATTCCGGTACAAGCTCTCCCTCCTCTGCGAGGACAGATCTGCACATTCCCCCCCTCCCCAATAGCGAGGAATCCAAAACAGTCCAGTGGAGCCTGAGCGGTGGGTGTTGTCTTCTGACACATTTCCGGTGATGTCAGGGGGTGTGGGATATGCTAATGAGTTATGCTAATGAGCTCCTGCACCTCTTTTTCTATGAAATGACCCCTGGTAAACACTCCTCAGTGGGTAAAGATTTCCACAAGGAAAAGTAAAACAAAGCAGCTTCTATCACTTTACCTGCCAAGCTGGCATCTCATTCCCTCACAAACTGGAACCATCAGTATCACTGGGCAATATCAATGGGGAATCTGCCTGTCTCAGGGTCTCCTGGCTAGGTCCCCTCCTAACTAGACCAATTTCTCCTGTTTTGTCCATTATCCACCATTTCTTCTCCCACTCCATTCTACTGCTCTTCCCCAGCTCTGTCCTATTTCTCCATTCTCTCCCCCCCCTTCCCTCTTATCTCGAGCCCCTTGCAAGATCAAAGGAAAGGGAATGCAGCCAGGTGTGCTTAACTTGGTCCTGTTGAAGTCAATGGAACTTAATAGCATTTAGTATAGGGTGGATTATACAGGTACCAAATGAACATAAACTCCATTGGAAACCCCATTTCTGGAGAACAGGGACAGACCTCAATGAGAAAAGATTTAGAAATCTGATTTCAAGCTGATTTCTATGAACAATCTGATGGGTGTTTACTTGGACAATTAATTGGACTCACTATATGTGAGTGTGCTGGAAATAGTAAATTGCTGCTGTTCAAAAAAAACTTGAAAATGAGCCAAGCTAGCAGCTGTTATCATGGTTTTCACTTACAGGAAACATCAGGCGCACCCTTCTGAGCCCAAAAGTTTCTTTTGGATTTTTTTAAAAAATTAGATATTGAAATGAAAACAAAGCCACAGATTTCTTTTGTAATGGCACACAGCATTGCCACATATTAATTCTAGGAAGGGGCCAGTAGGGTGGGGCAAGGTCATTCCAAAATGGATTATCATTGAGAAAGTATTTACCTTTCTTCAACAATCTTAGCCAAACAGCATGTTCACTGGGAGACAGAAACATGAAGCAAATTTCACAGCGGCCTTGGTACAGTGTTTATACTGTTGCAAAACAATGAAACAGAGCACAAACCCTGCTGGAAAAGCCAGAGGGATCACAGTCCATTCCTATATGCTAGATATGTTGGAATCCATTTTAAAAAAAGTTCTGACACAGAAATTTAGAAGCTCTGACACAGGTTTTTTTGGTATTTTTTCTTACCCAAGATGACATGTGATGTATCAATGCAGCCCTAGTGATTTTATAGCTAAGATAACATTTGAACCTGCATTCAGTCATCCAATATGCTACATCAGCTCTCATCACGCTTCCCAGGTATCCCACTTTGGTGAGAGATATCCTGCCCCAGGTCCTGCTGTTGCAATTCTGACATGCTGACTTGATTTGGGGCACAATGTAATTCATCATGACTCCAACCTCCAACTTTCAGGAGTTGCCTGCACCAGGCAGGCTGGCAACTTTTGCTTAGGTAGATATGAGAGGGAGAGGGAGAGGGAGAGAGAGAGAGAGAGAGAGAGAGAGAGAGAGAGAGAGAGAGAGAGAGAGAGAGATTTGATACTATGCTTACTTCCAAATAGAACAGAATTAATTTGCATAAACAAGGAAGACGTATGATTCACTTGATACTACAATGTCAAAAGCATAAAGTTAATCAAAGCTCATTATTTGCAAAATATACCATAAAGAGTAATAAGTTCCCTCATACCTGAAACAAGGAGTGCATATTTACATTACTGTAATAGCATGGGAACTGCTATACCACTGTTCCTTCTCATGTATTATGTACTGAGATCGAGGCAGCGTTTCAAACAAGTTATTTCTTTATTAGCTCAGAACACAGATGAACAACACACAGAACAACCCAACTTATATACAGTTTGAACCAGGAAAACCACACCCCCTGGAACAATAACAACCAATCAAAGATGAGTGCTTGGGTCCAATGGGAATTGTTCCCGCTGAAAGTCAGAGTCTCTCCGGATTGGTCTGTTAGCAAAGTTGATCAACCAGTTGCTGCGTTTAGAATGCTGACAGTCTATGGATCTTGTGACCAAAGCTCACACTTTTCAAAGGAACCACATAACCCAATATATAACACTCCTCCCCGCTAAGTTAGGGCGAGTCCTTACTCGTTGGGAATGCCATGGTTCCCCAACTGCCAAAGCTGGGTCTCTGCTAGAGCTGGGTGGCTGCCAGTCCATAGTGCAGTCGGGGACCATAGTGCCAGGACTCTCTGGCTCGATGGACGGCGCCCATTCTAAAGAGCTCTCGCACTCTGAGCAGGGTGTTGCAGTAGTGGTTGCCTCCAGTCCGCTGGTTGGCTGGGGAACGGTTGGAGTTGGACACAGCATGTGATTTTGCTCTGCCACTTGGGTATCTGTGTCTGCTGGCTCCGATTCCCTGACCCAGCACCGCCTAAGCTGGTCAAGAAGTCTCCGCAGACTTCTCCTGTCTGACATAGTCACAACGTGCGATACTGGTCCGGTAGTAGTTGTAACTGTAGCTGGGATCCAAATCGACCCATCACTGTAATTCCTGGCATAGACGAGGTCACCAGTTTGGAAAGAACAGAGAGGCCCCAGAACCTCTCGGCGTGACGGATGATCCGATGTGAGATCCGGGTGCAGACGGTCAAGCATCGTGGATAAGCAGCGGTTCATCAATAGTTCTGCGTGGCTCCTCCCGGTAGTCATGTGAGGCGTTATGTGCTGCTGCAGGAGGAAATCTGCTAGTCTCAGGTTCCAGTCACCGTAGACTGTTTTTCACAGTGCGTCCTTTGTAGGGTGGACCATTTGTTTGGCCTGCCCATTAGTGGATGGATGAAACGGGGCTGCCATGTCGTGCCAGATCAAATTGGCGTCCATAAACTTCTGGAACTCGGATGATGTGAATTGTGTCCCGTTATTGGACACGATAGTCCCGGGCAGTCCATGCATACTAAAGATGTAGTGCAACGCCCAAATGACTGAGGCAGAGGTCATTACAGACATCAAAATTACTTCCAGCCATTTAGAAAATGAGTCCACAACAATCAAGAAAGTTTGTCCCTGAAAAAGGCCGGCAAAGTCTATATGCAGGCGGGACCAGGGCTCCCGGGTGATTTCCCAGTGCTGTACTGGTGCCTGAGGCGGTTCTGGTTGCGACTCTTGGCAGGGTTGGCAAGTCCACACCCAATCTTCAATTTCTTGGTCCAACCCTGGCCACCAGATGTAGCTGCGAGCTAGCACCTTCATCTGAACAACTCGTGGGTGTCCGACATGCAGGACTCCTAGCACCTGGCAGTGAAGTTTAGGGGGAATGACCATGCAGCTCCCCCAAAGTAGGCATCCCTTGTGAATTGAGAGTTCGTGTTGGCACGACTTGTAAGCCTGGAACTCAGTCTCTAGCCAGCCGGATGGCCATCCCCTCCACAACCAGTTGAGGACCTGGGAAATCGCAGGGTCCCTTGCAGAGTGCGATGCGACATCGGAAGCATGAAGTGGTGGTTGGGGAAGCTCCTTGATGGCCATGATTTGGTAGGCAGGGGATGGATCAATAGCCAGTTCCTGGAGAGGCAGGTGGCTCAGTGCATCGGCGCGGCCGATAGCCTTACCTGGTTGGTTGGACAGGTTGTAGGTGTAGGTTGACAGGAGTACCGACCAACGGAGCATTTGAGGCAAAAGGACCTGGGATGTCTGGCAATCCAGTGCAAACAAACCCAAGAGTAGCTTATGGTCAGTCACAATCTGGAACTGTCGCCCGTACACAAAATCATGGAATTTTTTTATGCCAGCAACAAGGGCTTCTTTGTCAATTTGTGCATAGTTTCTCTCTGCCAACAACAAGGTCCTGGAGAAGTATGTGATCGGGGCCTCCCAACCATCTGGCAAACGATGACTCAGAACAGCATCGATTCTGTAGGGTGAGGCGTCATCAGCTAAGATGAGTGGCATGTGCTCATCGTAATGCGTGAGAATGGTGTTTGACAACAGCAAGTCCTTGACAGCGGTGAACGCTTGGGCATGCCTTGGCCCCCAGCTCCACGGTGCCTTTCCTCCAGCAGGCGATGCAACGGTTCGGCTACTGATGCCTTGTGTGGCAGGAACGAATGGTAGAAATTAAGGAGGCCTAAGAAAGATTGTAGTGTGCTGTGGATTGCCTTGACCTTACTCTCTGTTGGGTGAATGCTGTCAGCGACAATAAGGAATCCCAAAAACTCAACTTGGGGGGCTCCAAACTGGCATTTCTCTTGCTTTACCTTGAGACCCGCATCTTGGAAACTGTGAAGGACCTCTTGAAGGCAGTCTGCCAGCTCCTCTGTGGATGCGCTGGCTATCAGGACGTCGTCAAAATACGGAACGATGCCCAGAATGTCCCAGAATGTCCCGAAACAGGCCTTCCATGTGGCCCTGGAAAAGTCCTGGGGTGATGCTAACCTCAAATTGCAGGCAGTTAACTTTGAATGCCCCTCTGTGCATGACAATCATTTGGGCTTTGGCTGCAGTGACAGGCAGTTGTTGGTATTCCTGTGTCAAGTGAAGCTTGGTGAAAATCTTGCCTCCAGTGAGCGAAGCTAAAAGGTGACTGACGACTGGTACTGGGTATGCATGTTGTTGCAAAGCTTTGTTAATTGTGTATTGGTAGTCTGCACAGATTCTTACAGTCCTGTTGGGCTTAATGGGTGTGATGATAGGAGTCTCCCACCTGACATGCGAGACTGGGTCCAGCATGCCCTGTGCGATGAGATGATCCAACTCTTCATCGATGTGCGGTTTCAATGCAAAAGGCACACAGCGAGCCTTCAACCGAACTGGTGCCACCATAGGGTCGAGGTCAAAGGAAACCCGGGGTCCTGTGTAGTGACCCAGGGAACCATCGAATACTGCTGGAAAGTCTTTGCACTCAGAGTCCAAATCTGCGTGGGAGATTTGTTGTACTCCCATCACGTGGATGCCTAGTCCATCAAACCAATCAAGTCCCAGGAGACTGGCATGGTGCCCTTCAACCACTATAACGGTCAATGGGCCGTAGAACTTTTTATAGCGAACCATGAATTTGCCAGTTCCCGCAACGGGAATGCGCTGTGTCTGGAAATCAACTAGGTGGAAATCACAAGGCTTGAGCTGTCATCTGTTCCATCTGGGGAAGAGCCGACGTAGAGTTTGCGTTGAGATGATGGTGAGCGCCAACCCTGAATCGACCTCCATCTCGCAGGGAACGTTGTTGAGGACTACTGTCACCTTGATTTTGTTTTTTGTTTGCAGATGATTACTGGACACCGACGAGTGGTGGAGGCACTTGGATGTTGAATGACAATCAGCAGGCATAGAGGTGTACTGTGGCGGTGGTCAGAGTCTGCTAGGCGATGTTCAAGGTGACGTCTTGGCCTTGGATGAATGGCAGACCTGGGCAAGGTGTCCAACCTTTCCGCAATCACGACACTGGGCCTCATGGAACTGGCACTTCCAGCGTTTGTGGTCACCACCACAACTGCCACAGGGTGCTTTAGAAGCAGGTTGTCAATATGAGTGTTTGCGACTCTCAGTCTGAGCTCGGTGGACTCGGTTATCTTCGCTGTCAGAGTCTTCTGTACTCTCCTGATGCACCGGCTGTGGCTTGCGTGACATTGGTGGACTTCTGGATTGGCGCATGTCTTTGGTTTTCTGCTCAGCAACCTCTGCAGCAACAGCTTCCTTGAATGCAGTCTGGAAGGTAAGCGTTTGCTTGGCAAAAAGCTACCGTTGCAGTTTCTTGTCCCGAAGGCCGCAGACTAGCATCTCTCTGAGTCTATCGTTTAAGTCCACAAAATTGCACTGCCGCGCTGTCTTCCTGAGTGCCGTCACATAATCAACAATTGACTCGCCTTGGGCCTGGTCACGCTTGTGGAATGCATGTTGACATGCAATTTTGGAAGGCTTAGGTGAAAAATGTTTACAAAGCTGAGACTTTATTGTGGTGAAGTCAGTCGCCTTGAGTTCAGTCGGTGCCACCAATGTTCGAGCCACGTCGAAGATGTTTTTTCTGCAGACACGGAGGAACGTGGCTTTCAGGAGGTCTATTTCAGTTATTTTCTGAGCAGTAGCATAGAATTCAAAATGGGAGAAGTAGGTGTTCCAGTCCTCTGTAGTTGAATCGAACGGCTCGAAGTGGCCCTTGGCGGCCATCGTAGTTTCATGCTGGAGTGGCAGGTTGCTGTAAGCTGCTTGTTGTTTCAGTGGGCCAAGGCGACAATTCCTTGCCAGCTGCAGTGATTAGCTCAGGTTCTGTGGGTCTGCCTACCCACAAAATCCCATCCTCGTCACCAGTATTATGTACTGAGATTGAGGCAGCGTTTCAAACAAGTGATTTCTTTATTAGCTCAGAACACAGACAAACAACACACAGAACGACCCAACTATATACAGTTTGAAACAAGAAAACCACACCCCCTGGAACAATAACAACCAATCAAAGATGCGTGCTTATGTCCAATGGGAATTGTCCCCACTGAAAGTCAGAGTCTCTCCGGATTGGTCTGTTAGCAACAGTGACCAATCCAGTTGCTGTGTTTAGAATGCTGGCAGTCTATAGAGCTTGCGACCAAAGCTCACGCTTTACATAGAAACCAGATAACCCAACACATAACATCATGCTACTGAGATGAAAGAACCCTCCTCATGCTGGTGTTGCCTCAGTTGCAAAAAGATTTATAGTGGTGTCAGCAAGAGTTGCAGTATGGGCTCTAGTCAAATGACCCTGTACTTTTTTATATAGTCCAGGATGAAGTGGCACTGCTACTGTGGTAATGTAACAGTCCACACCAAGATAGCTCTGCTTTGTAGGCCTTATTTATGTACAATACGGTATGTTAATAGAATAGGGAATCTGGGACTTCTGAGTCAGTCTGATAGCCCTAAGTCATATGCAACTGAGCAACAGAACCAAAATAGGTATAAATGTCAGTAGAATTGATTCTGGCTGATCTGGAAGCATTTCTAGCCAAGCCACGAAAAGTCAGGCCAGGAAGAACCAATGAATTTGGGATGTGTTTATGTGAAACCACATAGAGGATTGGAAGGATAAGGCTTCCCCTTATGTCTCTGTTGCCTCTGAACATTGAGAACATAAGAGCAGTTGTGCTGGAATGAAGAGATGGTCCATCTAGTCCAGCTTCCTCTGTCATGCAGTGACCAACCAGATGCCCTTGCATGTGGCTCACCAGAAAGGATACCAGTGGACGGGCTGAGACGTTGACACGTCCTTGCTGGTCCTAAGACAGTTTCACACAAATACTACCTTCATTCTTTTTTTAGCAGAAATAATACAGGATCTCAATGCAAACAACATGAAAATAATGGGAGTGGTGGATGGATCTCATCGTAATAGGTTCTCAGAAAATGAGAAAAGTCTTTAACCTTTTAAAAAAAGCAAGGAAGGAAACTGGCCAACAGGATCCTAGTGGCCTCTTTGATTTCACACTATTTTTATCTCTTAATAGTTGCAACAGATAACCGTTCATTATTATATTCCTGGTTACTAGGGCAGAGCACGTAAGTAGAGACCTTAGTGGTTGAGGCTTCTCAAACAGAGTGCAAGAAATGGCTCTGAAGACTCTGACCTTTTTTGCAAAAGCACAGGACCAGGATTGAACACTTGTACTTATGAAGGTTAAAGAACTGGCAGCAGTGGAAATTTAGCCTGCTGATTTATCTTCAAGCCAAGTATAGTCCAGACAGCTGCAATATGAGTTTCCTTATAAATCCATGACAATACCCTTAACTCTGACCTCTGCAAGTAGGCAAAAGAGACCAGAATTTCATTCTTTATACTGTTCTTTCTTTTATATTTTTAATGGTCAAGGCATGTCTGGTGAAGACAGTTTCTGTTGTATTTTTCAACTGAACAAGTGTACACAATACACTTTAGGCATGCTGCATTCAGTGGTCTGGATTGTTTTGGGAGAGTCGCAATACAGGGATGAAAAGCCTTTTTAAAAAATAGACATTCATTTTCAATACAAAGAGCTTTCATTCAAAATTGCCTTTCATATAAAATTGTATATGTATTATTTACATCTGGGTAAATGATGTGTTGAAATCTTTATTTACAATGCAGGATGTCATCAGTTAAAGGAAGGAGAAGACTGATTGCAAATTACCAGGAGAACTCTTGTTTATTACCTGCCCTGAACAGCTGAAGCTGATCCTGAAACTTTTCAGAATGCCATGAATGGAGCAGAGGAGACACAAGTCCTTGTTTTTGTCCTTGTGGATCTTATATGTTCCTAACCATGTCCTGCAGGCTGATTTTATGCAATTGACTTCAGTGGGATTTATGGCCATGTAACACTGAATAACATGGCAGATGTACTTTCATTTGTAAATCCAGATACATATTGGGGCAAATTGTATTTCCTCCATTTTAGAAACCAAGTAAGGAAAATTAGAAGTGCAACCCTAAACAGTGTTACACCCTTGTCAGCCCACTGACTTCAATGGATTTAGAAGGGTGCAACTCTGTTTAGGATTGCACAGTAAATTACAGAATAAAAGCACACTTAGTCCAGAATTAAAACTTCTTTATTCTAGATTTATTATTGTCACCTAATTGTAAGTATTCCAGACTGATCTACACTGAATACTGATTCTGTTCTCACCGTTATTCAGGCTGCCATGAGAGCATCTGTTCGTTATTTGTTAATGTGAATAACCCCCCCCATAACTCAGCCTTGCAAATAAGATGTAACTAGCCCTCAAAAGGTATCCTAATATATATCAATGTGGTTTTTTGTAGAATAAAAGAAATGATGTCTGCAAAGTTTACAGGAGTTTATAAAGGCTGCCCAGAAGTAATTTCTGGTCATTTCAGGTAACCAGGCAAATGACTATTTACAACCCTGCCACAATATACACATCAACAAAATAGTAACTGGGATATGGCACACTTGGAGTATTGTACCAGCGTCTCAAGCCTGCATTACTTGCACTAGTACAAAAAGTCACCACTGCTAAAATTCAGCATCACCAAAAGTTACTCTGTAGTATTAAAAATAGATAAAGACAATATATGGCCAGGGAAAGATGGGGCTGGGACTAAGGATAGAACTCTTCTCTTGGAAGAGCTGGCTGGGACTCACATCTCGATCATGCAGTGCTGGTGGGGATATACCTACATCCCTACCCCAAACAGACCACATGTAATAGCCCTTAGGAGAAACATCACCACCGCTGGATGTAAACCTGGACAAATAGTTCCACTAAGAAAGAATTAGACAACTGGGGTAAAACCTCTGAATCAAACCACAAGTGTGCAGTGTCAGCTTGCTTGAATGAACAAAATGGCTTATTAATCAAAAATGGGAAATCTACTGAGAAGTGTGATGTCTCCCACACAAAAGACGGAAGATGGATGGATGGTTGATTGTGCCAGCCAGGTCCCCACCTATTCTTGGAAGCAGTGGAGAGATTCAGGCACCACTCCCACCACACTGGCACGTAAGCCCTAGGAAGCCGCAGGGAAACTGCAGTCACATTCTGGCAATCTTGTATAGGGGAGAGTGAGAACATTAATACAGATCGAATCCCTGGAATCATGTAGAGGTGTTGGCCTCTAAATCTCAAAGGAAGGGAGGGGGTAACCAAACCTATAACCTCCCAGAGGCCATAGATCTAATGCATTTTCCAGACTGCAGCCACCTTCTGGGTTTTTGCCAGTGTTGTGGCAGATCTAATGATTGTGCTATCAGTGTGATCATTGCACACTTACGTGTTGTGACCTTGACAGCGGCCTCAGACCAGGGTTCCTGCCAAATCTGCAGAAACACCCTCCCAGGTTCCACCTTGGCTACCCTTGTACAGGTACACTCTAAAGCGAATAAATAAATAAATAACAGCATTCTGCTAGCCCCCCCCTTCACCATCTTTTACAGCACTTATAACACGCATTCAGCTGCTATCTGCCACACCCCCACACCTCATTTGTCTCTCTCCCAATGTTCTTGTCAATCCATTCCTCCCCAGTCCATTCTTGTCTTCTTGCTCAGTTTCCCTTTACCACACCAGTCCAGTCTTTTCTTCTCAGTCCTCTCACTCCCTGCTTCTGTCGGTCTGCAGGCCTCTCCCTCACGTCATTAGGCAACTACTGAGCATCCTGCTGGGCCTCCTCGTGATGCCTCCGATGAGCTCTCCACAGCTGCACTCTCTGTGTCGCTCCTGCCCAATGCTCCCTCTGCCAGCTCTTTGGCTGCATCTTCTTCTGCTACTCCAGCAGCCTCCCCCTTGCTTTCCCCACAGCTAGCCTTTAAACCTTCCAGCTGCCCGGCTGCCTCTGCATTCCCCACAGCCATAGCATCTGGCCCCCTCATCCTCCTCCCTAACCATGCTGTACACTACCTCTGGCTGCTGCCCTGACTTTGCAGGGCCTACTCATGTGTCACATGTTTTCTTCACACACACACCCCGGTCAGTCTTTCACATTCACATTGTGGATTGGTTTTCCATCCCCCCCCGGGGGGGGGGGTTGTGCATGCGCTGAAGTGTTGCAGTGCTTCAGCAGGTCAGTCTTTCCAATTCTATTTTGGGATTGGTTTTCCCGGGGGGGGGGGGGGTTGTGCATGCGCTGAAGTGTTGCAGTGCTTCAGCAGCCTCAAAGGGGGCTGAGAAATCCCCTTATGAGTACATTCCCCATCCACCACACCAAACCTGAGAGTCATACCACACCAAACCTGAGTACATGTCTCACCCCTTATTGATTGCCTCTTTTCCCGCATCTGAGCATTCTCTCTCATCCCTCCCCCAATTTTGAATTCCTTTACCTGATTTGCATTAGTACACAGCTCATAACAGCGTGTTTCCTTCTATGGCATGAAGGCTAGCTGCGCACACTGCACGCACTGCAAATGTATTTGAAAATGGCGCCCTGGGACATGCTAGAATTTGCTCTTGAGTGTGAGTGAAGGAATGGTGAAGAAAGCAATGATTGGCTGCGGGTGTTGGGCCTCCCAATGGAACTGACCATTTGTTTCAGTGCAGGTGCCCTCCAGCGCTGAAACGCTGGAATACAAATGAGAAAAATGCTTGCGGTAATCCATGAGGCAGGGGAAAAAATGTTCAGATTCCAAGCAAGAGGCTATCTTGCCAATTCATTCTGCAATGGGAAAAAAGTATGGGAAAAACTAGTTTAGGAAAGAAGGGGGGGGAGAGACTGGGTCAGCACTGAGATTTTAACAAAGTTGTCTGGACACAAGAAAACCCCCAGTAACGTAGGGGAATGAAAATGGAACATTAGGGCAATTTCGAAAACACCTAACAGGGAAGGGCAGTCATAACAAGCACTTTCCCCCTTCTTTCCTAGGTTTCTGATGTTATTGCATATAACAGGAGTGGTACCTATCACCCCCCCCAAGTATTAGCAAATCCTTATACACATTGGCACAACATTCCAAAAACATTTCTGGCAAAGTAAGACACAGGATGCTGCCATGTCTATGTCAACAAAACAAACCACTCAATTCCTTCAATTTATGAACTCACATCTGCAATTTTAATACGGGATCTGGTATTCAAAGAGTTTGCCTCTGCCATTCATGATCCTTGGAGCCCCAGTCTTTTCTTAGAGCAAAAATAAAATTTGTATACATGCATGGGTAAGACATGCAAGTGATATGGATGGCTGCTTGAGGTCAGTACTGACTAGTTGAAAAGAATTTGTTTCTAGCAGTAAAAAAACCACTAAATAATACTGTAGAGTGCAATCTGTTTGAATATTTGTCAGCTTAAGTTGTCTTGTGTTACAGCAAAAAACAAGAATCTGAGCTGTCAAGGAAATCTACTGACTGCATATATGCTTCATTACCCTTGGAAGACCATCCCTGGGCATGCAGAAGCTTGCCTTAAAAGCCAAGGAACAGCCGTTTCTGTAGACATTTGGTTTTACCCAGGTCTATTTTTGGGCAGGAATTCACAGGAACTGAGTTCCGGCTGGCTCCTGAGTTGGCCACGCCCAGCAGGAACTCATTAGCATAATAGGCCACACCCAATAGCAGAAACTCATTAGGATTGGCTACATTAGGGGTGTGTGGCCTAACATGCAAAGGAGTTCCTGCTACAAAAAAAGCCCTGGGTTTGGACAACAAACAAGGTAAACAGAATAAAAAGGGAAAGGTGGGTGTGGCTGGATGACCACACTTCTGGTAACATGGGCGTGTGGCCTAATGTGCTAATGAGCGGTGCTGTCAGGGTGTGGCCTAATATGCTAATGAGTGTTGCTGTTGGGTGTGGCCTATTATGCTAATGAGTTCCTGCTGGGCTTTTTCTACAAAAAGAGCCCTGGTTTTACCAAATCCAACTGGAAAACTTAATGCAATGCTAATTCAAGGAGAGTATTTGAACTATTCTAATGACACACGAGCACATGAAGCTGCCTTATACTCAATCAGATCCTTGGTCCATCAAGGTCAGTATTGTCCACTCAGACTGGCAGGAGCTCTCCAGAGTCTCAGGCAGAGGCCTGTCGCCTCATCTGCTACTCTCTTCCTTTAACTGGAGGCTCTGGGGATTGAACCTGGGACCTTCTGCATGCAAAGCAGAGGCTCTTCCACTGAGCCGCAGTCCCTTTTAATGTTGTTTCATATTGCATTGTACTGCCCCAGCTTTATTTGGACTGAATCTGCAACATGCTTCTTGTGCCTGTGAAAGTACCTGGAAATTTGATGCAAACGTATTAACGTTGCAGTATTGCTGGAGTTGCAATTCCAAGTCGCTCAGAGGAAGCATTGTATTGGAAAATACGATTAAAGATGAGTGGACAGAAGCTGATGTAGAATGGCGGCCTCAAGGGACAAACAAGTCAGTGCATGTTATGAAGCACTACCTCAGACTCTTGTGATTTTGTTTGGCTACAAGCAAAACTAGGGCTGCCACTGTTTTACTTGATTCCTTATGCCTTGACAGTTGCATGAAAGACTGAAATCCTGTAGGTGAAACTTTCCCCCCACCACTGCATTTTTATACCTCGGAAAATGGTTCCTGTTGTGGAACCTGCAGTTCTTTCAGTGAAGAGAAAATGCCACACCAAGCAACTAATCGCTAGATCCAGTGAGCCTTTGTAACAGAAACACAGAGGATTGGGGCTACAATGCCACAGCACACTGACTTTGCAAGCTGACTCAGCAGCATGGAAAGGGGGCTACTGAACTAGGAACCAACACTATCAATAGGTGTCGGTGCGTAAATGGTATGCCTCTGAGTTGGTGGTACTGAGGTTCATTACAAAAAAACCCATACAGTCAGGTCAGTCAAAAACCTGGTAGGTGATTGCAAAAGATGATGCCCATATCTTAGGCCTCCATCATATTTGTTTTCAGTCATCCAGGTAGGGTTGCCAAGTGGACTCACCCCTCGGAGCGGGGGGAGCCTCGCCGTGGTCCGGGAGTTCTTCAGGGATGCGTGCGCATGAAGCACGCGCACGCCGGCAGCACATCATCAGAAGTGAACGTTGTTGACGTGGGGGGCGTGGCCGAGCTCGTCGGGGGGAAACCATATCCCCCCGACGAGCTCAGCCATGCCCCCAATGTCAGCAACGTGGTGACGCAGCTTCGGGGTCGGGGTTCCCCCCGGGGCCTGATTCCGCCGCGGCGGAAATCGGGCCTCTGAAGCGGGGGATTCCCCAGCCCCCAGCCCCATTTGGCAACCCTACATCCAGGCCAGTGACTTCTCTACATAGGAAAGCCTCATTCTGTAGCTGAAACCTTTGAAGTAGAATGAGGAAGAACCTGGTGGAGTTCATTGCATCAGACTGCCACTGAGTAATTTGCAGTTGAATAGTTGTTACTCAGGTACATGCAAAATCATTCCCTGATATATGAGATCTGATATGAATATCACAGAACCTTCCTACTGTATGAATCACTTGGATATTTTCATGAATCAACTTTTTAAAAAAGAAATAGATTCAAAAGTTATTGATTTTGTACTGTATTAAACAACATCAGCTGCGAAGACCCACTGGAAAAACATAAAGTAAACCCCCCTCCGGGGGGCCTTATTCTTTCAAGGGCACAATCTTACAACATTTTAGAAAATTATACTTTAAATCATCCGTTATTAAAGCTCTCACAGCAAAATTTCTATGGAATTTCTGCATCATCTCAAAGAACACTCTGCACATAGTTTTCTTGTATACTTTAATTACTTTTGAATGTAAATGAGTTGAAAAATAATTATCACATATCCAGCCGGAGAAGCAGCTATGCTTCTGTAAATTCTGCTATTCCAATTCTTACAATGTCAATTTTAAATTTCAAAGAGTCTATAATATAAACGGCAAGTCACTTCATGGTTAGTCTATTAGAATTTTGATAGAACTGCACACGTCAAGGCAAATGAAGTAAGAAGGGGGGGGGGAACTAATACTGCTTAATCCTGATTCCAATTGCAGAGGCAGAGCTCACTTACAATACAAGTTGAAGTCTGCTTACATTGAAGCCAACACATTAATTTCAAGGGAAGCAGAATCAAGTTACATCTTATTACGTGGAATGTTGATAGTGGTGTAGGTGAAAGAAATGCTTGCCCTAAGGTTGGTGTCGCTACAGAGGAATACACCTTTTTCTTTTTTCTTTTGGTAAAAGACCAAATCACACCAAGAAACCTGGAATGACAGCTAAAGAGCCAAAACCCTCATGTTATATATAAATCAGCTAGCAGCCCATTATTTTGATGGGTGCAGTGGGAATGTGTGTCAGACTTATATCAAGACTAGCAATAAAGCCCGTTGTGAAAGTGATGTTCGTAGCCTGGTACAACAACCCCCAGTATGCTAGAGACACCAAACTCACAGGGGATCCCCAGCAGACTCTCTTCTACCTGCCTTTCAAGTTTGGTCAGGATTAGATTTACAGGGTCTGAGTACAGCCCCCCAAAGAAGATGCCCCCAGGAAAGTGCTTTCTGGGGAAATGGCCTCCTGTGCCTGTCAAAATGATTGAGGTTCAGGAGTGTATAGCAGGAGTGTGTGTTCAGATCTACCCAAGCCAATAATATACTAATCAGTAATTTTTGGATATATTTAGGCTTCCCAAATGTATCCAGGTTTTCTCGTGAAAACTGGAAAAAATGCCCAAAAAATCCTGGATATATTCAGGAATTACTGGGTAGATTCGAAAACAGCAAAGAGGCTGGAGCAGATTGCTCCCACCTCTCAGCTGTTTGTTGAGCTTCTACTGCCAAAGACAGCCCAAGGTTTAGCTGTGCTGAGGGAGCAGACTGTTCCCAAGGGCTCAGCTCGGGGCTGGCTTCTCCTGCAGCCCCGTGAAACTGGGCTATAGAAGAAGCCCGCCCAGCCAGGATCTGTGTGCCACGGGGAGCAATCTGGTTCCCCCTGCACAGCAGATCCTGGAGCTGGAGGAGAAGCCAAGCCAGCCCCATCCTGGCTATTTACTGCTATTTTTATTCTTGGGTCTACTGGACCCAGAAAACCCCCCAGATCCCCATACCGTTCCCCCCTCAAATGGTTAAAAAATTGCACACCCCTACTGTATAGAATGGGTCCTGTGTAAGCTAGAGACATCAAAGTCCCCCAGATGTTCCTCTACATGCCTTCCAATTTGTTGCTTTGAAGTTCTGTAAACATTATTATTCAGCAGAGACAATCTGTCTGGGAATGCATCCACTCTCGAACCGGCATGAACTTCCACATATGTCAAAGTTTGTGGAAATTTATTGCTGGTCGCCCTGCCACAAACTTGACTTCGTGAACCACAAACCGGGCAAAATTTGTGATGAATTTTACTTTGTGGTTTTGTTCATGCCCATCCCTAGTTATACGCAAAGAGTTCCAGGACATTTTTTTTAAAAAATAGCCAGTATACAGAATGTCTATTTAGATCAAGACCATGGAGCAGTTGAGAAATGGGCAGGCACAAGCCTTTCACAACCTGAAACAGCTCCAAGGAGCTGCTGTTTGCCCTGAAGCTGCCTTATACCAAATCAGACCATTGGTTCATCAAAGTCAGTATTGTCTACTCAGAGTGACCGCAGCTCTCCAGTGTCTCTCAGGCAGAGGTCTTTCACATCACCTACGACCTGATCCTTTCAAGGGGAGATGCCAGAGACTGAACCTGTAACTTTCTGCTCCCCAAGCAGATGCTCTACCACTGAGCCACAGCTCCACCCTTGTATATACAATTCTTCTCCTTTGGCTCCAGTCACAATCACTGATGAACCATGGGGAGGAAGTTCAAATGGAAATGACCATTGTGTCAAGCAATACGAATACAGAAAGTTAATTTTAAGAGGATTTATTTTTACAAAATTATGATCATACAGAGCAAAGCTCTGGAAGCCTACGGAAGCCCAGTTAGCTCTCCTTCTCTTTCCTGTCCTCAGTGCTTCCTATCTTCCCAGGCTACAACCAACTCATATGGAAGATCATGGGACAAGTTCTTTCTCCAAAATGGAAGTTGATTGTTTAACATTTTGAACACTGCGCAGGAGGATTTTATTACACCACAGGAGCAGTGGAGTGGCAGAAACATGAATATGTGGTTATATGCAGTAAAATGGTTGCAGTATCCTCCCTACAGCAACCGGAAAGCAATTCAATGATGTTAGTTTGTATGCAGCATAGAAAGATTTATGAATTGAGGCATGTGGGGGCGTGCCCTCCGACTGGGTCCACCCCACAGCAATCCCAGCCCAAAAAGAGAGATGGGCACAAGCTATCCCAGCAATCCCAGCCCAAAAAGAGAGATGGGCACAAGCAATCCCAGCCCAAAAAGAGAGATGGGCACAAGCAATCCCAGCCCCAGAAGAGGGATGGGCACAAGCTATCCCAGCCCAAAAAGAGAGATGGGCACAAGCAATCCCAGCCCCAGAAGAGGGGCAGGCACAAGGAAAGAGGCCTCACTGCAGGGACATGCCCTCCCAGCCCATCCTCACTGTGGTGAAGGACAGGACATGCCGACATGCCCTTCCTCACCATGGGAAGAGACTGGTGGGATGGGGTAGAGTCATTCTGCTTGGCCATGCTGCAGCAAGGGATGGGATAGGGCTGCTCCAAACAGCCACACCTCAGTGAGGGTGTCATGTCATGTCATGTCAGGGAACTACCTGGCCAGACTGCAGCGAGGGACTGGATGGGATGGGGCCACCCCACCCATCCTCAATCCAGCAAAGGACTGAACAGGACAGGGCCCCAGTATCAGTGTGCATGGCATTAAGTAATTAATGTTTTGTGGGCTTTTACCACAACCACAATCGATTGCTTGGTTGCAAATCTGATTAGCACCTTTTTTAAAAAGAGAATGTTGTGAAATACAAAAATGTGCTATTTAAAATGCATGTGTATAGTAGGTGGCATTTGTAATAAGATATGGATTACAACTGTGTAATTAACTGACATTCAATTAGAATGCTTAAAATTAAATGAAGCTGGTTGTTTACTGAACTGTTGCATTTCGGTGTGGTTTTCTCGGCCAAACATCAAGTTTTGTAACATTGTGAGGGTGCAGAATCATAACTGGGAAAGGACAGCCGAAAATCATCTTGATTATCTATCATTTGCTCTTGCTCTCTTGAGTGATGCATAGCCTTTTGGTGTGTTTGGGCTCAACAAAAACCTTCATTGAAAGTTAGGAAGACTTTATAGAAGAATCTCCAAATAATTAAAAGTTCAGAAAGAAGATTAAGAAGAATAGCTCACCTTACCCTCTTAAGGAGAGGACAAGAACAATTAAATTACAAGAAGGTAGATTTCATCTTACATATTACAAATAAAATCCCTTACAAATATAAAAGCTTTTTAGCTGGGAACAATTCCATTAGGTTTCTGGAGTTGACCTGGGCCAGGATGTAGGAAGAACAGGCAATGTGAGTGGAGCACAACAAGGCTTCAAACAATTTCCAAATTAAGAAGTCTTCTTGAAGATGATGCCTGTTGTAATAATACTCTAAAACAGGTTTTCTCTCTCAGGTACGGAGCTCCGGAAGAGAACCTCTAGGGGGCGGGGCGGTCACATGGTGAAGCCCCGCCCCCTTCTTTACCCCGCCCTCTGCTTCGATCCTCATTCCGTTTGGGAATGAGGATGAAGCAGGAGGGTAAGTAGCCGGGCCTTCTGACACACTTCCGGTGATGTCAGGGGGTGTGGCCTTCTGTCACTTCCGGTGATGTCAGGGGGCGTGGCATATGCAAATAAGTTATGCTAATGAGTTATGCTAATGAGCTCCGGCAGCTCTTTTTCTACAACAAGACCCCTGGTTGTAATAATACTCTAAAACAGGTTTTCTCAATATGATGCCCATGGGTGCCATAGCACCCACCATAAATTCCTTGGGCATCTTCCAAGCTTTTCAGAAAATGGGCAGGTCCATTATAAGGCAGGGGTCGTTACTGGCTACCCTCATTCAAATGAAAGGATTTTCCATTGCAATAGCAGCCACAGGATTAGGAGGACTGGTAAGCATCTGTGCTTTCCTTAGATAGTAAGCAGTTCCATTTCCATTCGTGCTTTCCTTCTTTTAACTTCCTCCTGCCCTTGAGCTTGCCTTCATTGCTTTTCACTCCCAGTCTACAATTCTTTTGCAAAGTGAAGAGGGAGGTACTGTATTTGGCTCCATCTCCTGTAGCAGACATTTTGGGTTTGGTGTCACATTCTGCAGCCACCATTTTGCAGTGGTGCTCCTCACCACCTCCTCTCAAAGTTCCAAAGGCACCTGCAAGCTCAGAATGGTTTGGGACACTTGCTCTCGAGGAAGCACCAGGAGATGATTTAGAGAAAGGAGTGATACTGAAAATACTTCTCATTAAAGGAGAAAAATTTGGCTAAACCTGCCTTGGGGATTAGCCACCGGGGAATGCAGAGGCAGGGCCCCTACAAAACAAAACTCTGATTACAGTGGGCTATGGGGTTGGCAAGCAGAGTGAACAGATGGGATCTAGTTACATCATAATATGCAGAAGATTTGGCTTTTAATCTGAGTATTTTACATAGGCCTAACTCCAAATCAAATGACCTAATATGGCCACTACCACAAGATTTTATGCTCTGGAAAAATGATGTAATGCAGTTTTCATTCATATCACAGATACTGTACTTTCAGAACCCCTGTTTGTTGTTCTTACCGACAGATAATTTCTGGAGCTAACAGGTTGAGGCAGGGATAGAATAAGGTTGGGAATAGGGATAGGTTATATTGTATAACATGGATATAAAACTGTCAAATGCTGAAGTAAATACCATTTGTAGTCATGATTTAATATATTCAGTAGATTATACCTGGAAAATTACTGATTCATTTTCTTTGTTATGGGAAAGCAAAATGATAGGAGAAGAGTAAGCACACTGTAAGCAATAACAGCTACTGGAAATAGAACATAATATTGGGCCATCATAGTCAACAAAGATATATGCTCCACACATAGGAGATGATTCAGGTAAAGGCAAGGTTCCTCAATTCTCTATGTAGGACCACAAATTATTTGTTGCAAAGGAAACAAATGATATAAGCATTTCCATCAGAATGGCATATCTTGCAGTTGTTTCACCATATTTCACAATTATGTACTATTAATAGGGATGGGCATGAACCAACAGATGAACTAAAGTCTATCACGAATTTTGGCTGGTTTGTCGTTCATGAAGTGATAACTTCCATGAATTTTGACGCAGTTCATGGTGATTCGTGAAGAGCAGAAAGTAGGGGTTTACTCAGTTGTTTGGTTTAAGCGGTTTGCAGCCATTTAAACCCTGCTTTCTACTCCACACAAAATGCTACAGGGAGCAGAAAGCAGGGGTTTAAAAGTTAAACAGCTCACAAACCAATGCAAACTCATTTGGTTCGTAAACCGACATATTAGTTTGTGGTCCAGACACAACCTGAACTGCAAAAATGCGGAGAGCAAGCACAGAGAAGAGACTCTCTCTCATTGGGATTGAACAATTAAACCCCAATTCCAGTCATGGTCAGCAGTGGCCATCAGCCAACCAGGAGCAGACAGGGGATGTGCCCAATTTTTGGTTGTCATGGCTATGTGTGAGGATAGGCTAGAAATTTGGAGACCATGCCTACAGTCACATGACCCCAAACTCCAGCTTCTCCATTGCTGACGTGACTTTTTGCATGTGAGGCAGAGCCAGGCGCCATCAGGTCTGCCTCTTCCCTTAGAGGTGTGAAAGAATGTGTGGTTATATGGCATGGTTATAAAGTTTCTCTGGCTAAATGGTCGGCCATTTGGCCTGCAAGAGGATGATGAGATGATGAGATGATGAGATTGGATTTATACCCTGCCCTTCACTACCCAAAGGTGTCTCAGAGTGGCTTACAAACTCCTTTCCCTTCCCCTCCCCACAACAGACACCCTGTGAGGTGGGTGGGGCTGAGAGAACTCTGACACAAACTGCTCTTTTTCAAGGACAGCTGTGCAAGAGCTTGTGACTGACCAAAGGTCACATCAGCAGGTGCAAGTGGAGGAGTGGGGACTCAAACCCGGTTCTCCCAGATTAGAGTCCGCACACTTAACCACTACACCAAACTGGCTCTCACCAAGAGGAAATAAGACACAGCATGTTATCAGAATGTAATCACAGGAGAAGGCATGGACTTTTAGAAATCAATATTTTCTATACACATGGCCATCCCTAACTATTACAGGAACTCTGATTATTTTCAGTGTCTTTTCATAGTTGCTGCAGCATTCCAATGTAATGCTAGATATAACCTTTTTTCTGAGGGAGATATTTTATTTCATTTGGGGAAATCTATCTGCCAAAATGTTGGAATTTCAAGTTCCCCAAAAGGGGTTCCCACTATCTTCAGCGCCAAAGACATCATCCTCATAATGTCAAGTATGATGTAATTTTCACAGCTGGCCAAAACAAGCAGAGTTTCTGACATCATTAAATGGTATAAATAGATGCTTTGTTGTAGCGTCTTCCTATATGGCTCCATTTCCAAATTAGCAGTATGAGCTCTTCTCTCTTCTTAGAGTGAATAGGTTGGAATTTTCTCAAAAATTCTCCCTTCCAAGGTCTACTGTGCAATAAACAAAGTCGTAAGGGGGCAGGGACCCTTAAAAATGAGCCGGTGCGAACCATAGAGGGCATAGCTGGAAATCTTAAATTGGTAAAGGCCAACCTTAATTTAATTATTGTTAAAGTCTTTAGGTAAGATGACCTGGTATGGTCTTTTTTAAATAACTTGATTGATTGCATCACTAGATTGACTGATTGCATTACTATCTAATTTCCCATCCATGTTAAATACCCATTCCCTCAACTCCCGCCTTGAACTGTTAGCTGTTAACAGATCATTTGGGATAACGTACTTTGATTGTATAAGGCCCAGATGTTCCTTGTATGTCTCGAAAAGCTTTAGGAGAGAGTAAAA
The DNA here is from genome assembly GCF_001447785.1 of Gekko japonicus. NCBI lineage: Eukaryota > Metazoa > Chordata > Lepidosauria > Squamata > Gekkonidae > Gekko > Gekko japonicus. The sequence goes on along the minus strand of NW_015168666.1, from coordinate 166,371 downwards.
ACTTTTACTTCCAAATGAATCCTGAGAACATTCTAGGTCTTTCTTCCAATAAGACAGGACTCTCAGATGAGCTCTGACTTTCAAGGATGGGATACCAAGCTCAGCCCTCATTAAAGCCACAGGAGAGCCCTTAGGAAACACCAGGATCCGTCTTATAAAATTGTTTTGAATTGTTTCCAATAGATCCAGAATCTGCTCTCCCCAGCCCCATATTTCAATCCCATATAGTAAGCTGGGGATCACCTTGCTGTCAAACAACTTGATCACAGGGTCAACCATGCCACCACCCTTAGAAAAGAAAATTTTCACTATTGCCCCCACTATCTTTGTGGAGGAGGTTTTTAATGATAAAAGGTGTGGTATCTGAGAATGTTATTACTAGGTATTTACATGTACAACACTGTTCAATCTGTACCTCTAAGATTCTCTGCACTGAATTCCTAGGTCATTTACTAAAGACCTTGGACTTAACATAGTTTATATGGAGGCCCTCTTCGTTACAATACTCGCCCAGTTTATTCAAAAGCCTTCTCAGACCAATTTTAGTCAATGACAGTAACACCATGTCATCTGCATATAGCAATATAGGTACTTTGGACTGCCCTGTTGCTAGAGGCATAAATTCTGTGCCCTCAAGTCTATTAACTATATCATTTAAATACAAATTAAACAAGGTAGGCGCCAATATACACCCTTGCTTTACCCCCTTCTGCACAGGTATATTATCTGTTAAAATGCCTTCCTTTCCAACTTTAACCTTGACAGTAGTGTTGCAATGCAGTTGTCTCATTAAAAAAATCAACCTGTGATCAATGTTAAGATTTGTCAATTTCAGCCATAATCTATCCCTATCCAGGGAATCAAAGGCCAAGGCCAGGTTGATAAAGGCCATGTATAAAGCTTTTGTTGGACCTCTGATTGAAGCTGTTGCCAAGTAATATAAAGTTTGGCAATGTTCAATTGTAGAGTGCTGTTTTTTGAACCCTATCTGCATGGGGTGAATCTCAATAATAAGGAGGTTACTCTCAATAACACAATCCTCCAGTTTATTTTAGTTTAGATGCAATGGACAACAGACTAATTGGCCTAAAATTATGAGGGTCCTTCCTATCTCCTTTCTTATAGACTGGTACCATGTTACTTGTAGTCCAACCTTTAGGGAGTCTACCCGTGTTATTAATTTGACAAAAGAGTTCCATTAGTAAAGGGGCCCACCAATCAATAAATGTTTTAAAACATTCTGCCAAGATCAGATCCTCTCCTGAGGACTTGTCTCTTGGCAATGACTCCACCAATGATCTCACTTCAAATTCTGACAAGGGAGGCCAATTCAACGCAGTAGGTAATGGTTCACATGAATTCAGATTCTCATGGTCACAGCTAAAAATCTTCAAAAAATAGTTATACCAAACTTCAGGCTGAATAGGAGAATCTGAGCCTGAATATACACTCCTAAAACCAACAGTGACCAGGTCCCAAAATCTGCTGTCATTTTTATTATTCACAGTTTCCTGCAGCTCAGACCAGTAACAAATGGCATATTCCTTTTTCTTTTCCTTTAATAGCTCCCTATATTGACTTTTAGCCCATCTTAGGGATCTTAAGGATCTCAGATCCCATTTCTTTCTAGCCACCCTGACATAGTTTATTAAATATCTTTTATGCTGTAAACACTCTCTATCAAACCAAACATTACCAGAAGGGTGGGGTGATTTAGCTGGCTCCTTACAAATTAATAAGGGTTTTAAATTATGTGTGATTTGTTCATAATAGTCAATTACATCAAAATCATTTTGACCAGAGTCCGTGATTTCCTGTATATCTCCCTCATTATTCAAGACTTGGGCAATTAGATTTTGGGTTCGGGCAGACCAGATGGGTCTCTTAGGGATTAACACCTCACTGTTAGATTTACGGTTTTGGGTGATTCCCTCCAACAGCCAAAACTGATTCTTAATAGATTATGATCACTGTAGGCTGTGTGTAACACCTCAAAAGAGTATATTTCCTTTACAAGTTCCATAGAGATTGCCACATAGTCTAGCAGACTAGCCCGAGAGGCAGAGACATATGTAAAAGCTCCTCCTCCTGGGACTAAGATCAAGAAA
>NW_015168666.1:147337-162369 GCF_001447785.1 Gekko japonicus | reverse complement strand
AAGGACGTGGCCGGGCCGGAAGCAGGCGGAATCACGCGCAGAAGAGGAAAGAGAACAGCCACCACCAAACACCGAACGCCGGAAAAAGACGCCTGCCAGCCGGAGACCCGACCGAGCTGAAGCCAAAAAGCCAACGGAAGAAAGAACAACGACCGCCATAGGGGGGTGCTGGTAGGTTCCCCCATCCCCTACACATTGTGGCCCTAGTTAGGGAAAAAGGGTGACTAGCACCACTAATATCTGTAAGCCGCTCAGAGACCCCTTGCTAGGGGTTCGAGCGGGGTACCAAATCGAAGGTTAAATAAAAAAATTTAAAAAAATCCTTATCGCCAGTGAAAGGTACACAGACGGATGAGTGATTTCAGCTAACGTACTTTTATTCAGCAAGAACAAGACAACTTTAGCCGGCTCACAGGCCGGCTTATATGCCCCAAGGAAAACACACACCCCAAACACCCAACACCCGTGAATGGTTTATCTATAGTGATTAGATTATTCCTAGGTTCCCGATAGGCAGGGAACTAGGATCCTAACATCTATTGTGTTCTGGAGCGAAGCTCAGGTACTCTGCCTGACCGCATGTGTGACCGCCCGAAACTGGATCGAGCATATGGCCGGGTCAGGACACAACACTATCTGACATACAGGCCAATTTCCCACAAGCAGCTTTGCCCCAATCGTACGTGTCAATTTCACACAAAGTGCTGCGCAGCTGCATTTTGCCCCGCAGCTTCACCCGATTTTCCCCACCTCTACTCAATCCTGTTTTTTGAACACTGAGTAGAGGTGGGGAAAATCGGGCGAAGCTGCGGGCAAAATGCAGCCGCACAGCACTTAGTGTGAAATTGACATGTACGATCGGGGTAAAGGGAAGAGCCAGCATGCTGCAACAGCTTGTGGGAAATCGGTCACAGTGATTGAAAAGGGCAGCAGTTAAGCTTGCTATCCTTGGTGCATGATAGCTCAAAATTGTGAAGTTATTACAATGGGTTGTCCCTGCTCTTATTTGCAGGAGCATGGCAGGGGGCACAGCAACTAGGCAGAGCATTTAATTGGCAACACAGGTACAATGTGCTAGATGTACAACTCTGTTTAGCAGGAGAGACTCACAGAGTTATTGGTGGCAGCAAAGGGGAGGGATGGCAGTCCCAGTCAGAGGCTCAGAACAGCCATCGGTGTTTCTGACCTCCTGGCCTACCAGAAGGAACAAGAGGGGTTTGCAAGTCCATTCCTTCACAGTCCCTCTTGCCCCTTTAATAGCAGCTTCTTCTTCAGGTGGTGTTATTTATGGTTATGGCATGAAAAACTTCAATGGCCCATTTCCACACATTAAGCTTATATTAAAGGGAAAGCATATTTTTGTCCTGGCCAGTTGGCAGTCTAATTCTGAAATAATGGGGAAAGTGTTCTCATAAGAGCTGCTGATTCCACAACAGCCAGAGCTAGGAAGATGCACTTTATGGTAGTGAGTGTCTCCAGCTGTAACAGTGGCCTGGAGTCTGCAAGCACTCACAGCTGGATCTTGTACAGCATCCTGCAAAGCCTCATGGTGGATCTAGGTCTCTAGATATCTTGTGGTCAGCAGACAGGTCTTGGGGAGCTAGTTGTGCACTCCGCTTTTGAGCTGTACTTCTACCCGGGCTTTCTGTCTTCTTTGCACTCAAGGTCCTGGGGGCAACTGTGGGGGTTCTTAGCCATTTGCCATTCTTCTTCATGGGTCTCTCAGCAACCCCAGGTTCTGGTGGTAGCTCCTGCTCCTAAGCCTCTCGGGGTCTGGACCAGTAGCCACAGCTGGCCACAAATTCCCTAACAGTCCCTGGGGTTGCAGGGCACAGGCACCTCAGAGTCTATCATGGTTTTGTCGTCCATGGGATCTACCACCATAGTGTCCTCATCCTATGATGAGGAAGCATCAGGCCCAATCCCAACAAGTATCCGAAATCACATCTTTGTTTGGCAGATATGACCTAATGCTGTGTAAATGTTCCATAAGATTTGATGCAATTTCTGTTAGTAAAGTACACTTTACTGGTTCATGCTGAAGAATTAGTGGTTAAATACATTGGTTCTCTGCACATAATGAAATGAAAAGTACAATATGACCATGTTTGTTGGATTTAATTGAATTTAGAATGCATGCTAGCAATAAAGTCTCATTCCTTTTTCTAAATTAGAAGTTAATAAGGTTAGGTTAAGCAGTACCTAGCTCTCTTAACAATCTGTGGATGACGTCTCATTACCTCTCTCTATTTTTTAATTTAAATCTGAAATTTGTAATTTCTCACTAGCTGCCAGCATTTTAGCAATGCCTTTTTTCTGATAGATCCTGCTTTTCAAAATGTTGGGTTTGATAGATTTTCACATTTTAGCATCTGAATGGTATATAATTGAGTGAAAAAAATGGAAAATTAAGCTAAGGCTGAGCAACATATATGAAAATAAATTCCTTTGAAATCAAAGAGGCTTATTTTTGAGTAATACTTCTGGAAGTGAGATGATAGTCTTAGTTGGATTTCCAGGCATAAGCCTAGCAGTCCTGGGAGGTATGGGGGGGCTGGGCATGGGAAGGAGGAGCATCAGTCAACGTAGTGACAACTCCCTCCATATTTTTGTTCCAACTAACATATCAAGCAGAGGTGGAGGACAGGAGCCTAGGGCCGGGAGGGCAGGCAATCTGGCCACCCTTGTCTTAGGTGACTGAGGTGTGATTTTTAGTGTAGCTTGCACTGAAAATCTGAGTTCATGTCAGTCTATTTCTAACACACACACACAAAATTGTGTGCTTCTCCCAGCAACAAGTGGGTATTTATAATGCACCAGTTTCCCCTCTTTATGTCTGACATAAGCTAGTCAAGACTATAACACATTACCTAGTTCCACTAAATATGTGAGTATGTATGTATGTATATATTTCATGAGCCAGAAAAGCATATACAATGCAATGTGAAAATGTCATTTTATTTATGCATTGCGTCTGCATGCTTTGATTCTCAGAGATGCCCAAAGCAGTGTTACAGCCTCACAATGATCCTTTGAATTCGGGTAAGTTAAGAGTTATGTGGCTTGCCCTGGGCATTCAAGTGAATTTTGTAACCAGCCAATAATTTAGACTTGGTATTGCACTTCGACAGAGAACAAAGGTTAGGTGTGAGTGTTGGGGCTTAAATTAAATTAATTAGTTAGGTGGGAAGACCCCCGACATGAACAGTGAGAAACACAGTTAGAAGACGGGTAGAACTGTTTTGTATTTTGCACAGATAGTTCCATATTCGTGTTGGAAAATGTAACCCCTCACAAATGGGTACTGGGTGTGCCCTCTTCATATATGGCATATTCTGAATTCTATTTCCAAAATGTATGATTTTACACATTACGGGTTGGATACAGTGAACTGCCAGCATGAGGAATCTGCAGAGGTAAATCTTCACCACTTGCCTTTTCTCCTAGAAACTCCCACAGTCCCTTGCTAAGGTGAAGCAAAAAATTGGGGCAAAATGCCACATGGTACCAGGGGGTGGGGCTGCAACCAATGTTCCCTCTAAGCTGTGGAGTCTGGTGAGCAAAAGTTCCACTTTCTGAGCTACTGGCATTAAAGTTGTGAATGAGCGATTTGGCCACTGCATAAATTAGTTTGCTCTGGTGCCATCCTTCCTGAGCGAAGACAAAAATGTGTGAGTTGGAGGCTATAAAACTGTGAGCTAGCTCACACTAACTCAGCTTAGAGGGAACACTGGCTGCAACAAACCTATTTCTTCATCATTTTGTAAGGGTGATTAATGATTACTTACGGTACATGGAATTGCAAGTAAGTAAAGATCTTGTACAGCCAAATCCACAAACAAGTCAAAATGTATGTTTTGTGTGCAAGTCATTTAAAATCAGTTAGGCTAATCGTTCAGCCCCGAAGTATCAAAACTGAAGCAGGTTCCATTGGAACCACTAGGATTTACGTTCAAGTAAATGCCTTTGGGGTAAGGTGTATATTGTGTTAAATCCAAACCCTCCACCCTAACTCCTTCATGGACTGAAATTATTTGTTATCTGAACTACTAGCAAATTCTGATTTAGAAAATCTCTTTCAACAGCAGTAACATTCAGTATAACTGAATCTGGCAGAAACCCACATGATAACTGACTGTTCAATGCTCCATATGGCAGCAGAGCTTTGGCTGAAAATGTTGGCAGATTTGAATTATGAACTCTTATAGCTCTTGTTACTGCATCTTGACGAACTTTACTGTATAGGTCTGTTGACACTGACAAAAAGGGGGAAAAAATAAGCCTACAGAGAAATTCCTATGAAGGATCTGCTGAAAAAGACTGCATTTGATGGCATATTACTGAATACAAGTAGGGCATTTCCCCCCTAGTACCCTTTCACAGACATCCTAGAGGTTAATGAAACATAAAAGCTGATTCAGGAACAAGAGCATTTAACTAGCCTTGAAGATTTCCAAAAAATGCAAGATAACAAGATCAGTGACTTGTACAAAAAGTTACATCTATGTCTGGATGAAGAATATGGCTCCGTAATACTATAGGACAATTTGATAGAGTAACATCATCATAGGTGGGGGAGATCACAGTCCATTCAATTTACTACAAGGGAGAAGAAGGCACGGTATCTTTTCCAGAGTGATGGGGAACTGCTATTGTTAGATGCAAAGGGAAATTAATTTACGTATATGCAAAGGTCAACAGCATCCATAGAGAAGTATGATGCTTAATTTCAAAATGGAATGCAACAGGCAATTGAGGCCAATTAAAACTGGTCATACAATATGCTAAGTGCCATTCTAATGCACATTACATGAAACGTTATTTAATGTACAATTTTGTTTCTTTTGGTTATCACTCATCTCTCTCTCCCCAGTTTCAATATGACTGGCAGCTTCTACAGAAACAGAGTTGTAACATGGACAGGACAGAAATTTCAGGTCAGAACTGAGATGTCTACAACGCCACTACTTACACGATACATGATGTGACCTTACAATGAAATCTGCCTAGGGCTGCATTGTAATGTCCATGCAGCACTGCCATAATGTCATTGTTTCTGATACGGCATTGGAGTGGCTGAGGCACAGTCTAGGTTATGCTAAGCAAATGTTTTGACAAACAAGGTCTCAGAGCATAGCACCTTAGAAACTAACTGGTTTTCTTGTGGCCCATGAGACATGCCACCCACAGCCAGCATGCTAAAAGCTGCAGCCACTTAAACTGTCTCTTGATGTTTTTGTACAAAACATTCTGTGACAGCTCTTTTTCCTCCCTTAACATTTTTTTCCTGCTTCCATGGAACACACAGTATCTTTCTCAACCATCTGTGAGGATGGTATGGCAATCATTTTATCTTGTCTCTTTCAGAACCACAGCACACATCTTTCGTTTTCCCAGGCACACAGAACACCCATTCATAGAACAGTAAAAGTATCTATGTTTTTTTTAAAAAAACAAAAGAAACAAATATATAACCATGGAAGATAAAAGGCACCACAAATGTAAACTGCCTTTGGAGTTTGTGAAAAGTACAAATGCGAAGATGGGAAATGAGATTTTCAGAAGAATCAATAAAGTGAGCATAGATTCCTATGGACTGAAACATATGGGGTTATGAAGATGGAATCTATACCTACTGTTTCTTACTGCACAAGGCCACCAGGAACATTCATTTCACTGGGGACTGCTCAAGAGACATTCCCAGGAGACTGAGTCCTGAGGACCAGTTTAGATATTACTTCATCATTCACAGACCTTTATTGGCATATCATTAGTCATAAGGTATATAAAACATTGTATCGTAAAATTAGAATCTAAGATTTTATAAAAATTTAGTACAATCAAAATAGTACTATCTAAAATTTTGTACCTTAAGAACTTCAGTAAGAAACTTGGCAAAATCATTAGTGATCTCAGGGATCGAATCATTCAAGAGAAGTTGACATTTTAACTTGTTACTCAAATAACTTTTAGGATGAAGCCAAGTTAGAAGGAATTTCCTGTGAGGTAGCTCATACAGAGGGCATTCGACAATTATATGCTCAATCGTGTCCAGGGAGTTAAGATCACAGGGGCACAGCCGTTCTTGTCTTGGGATTTGATGATATCTGCCATAGAGTATTCTAGAGGGGAATGCATTAATCCTGGACAAAAGAAAAGCTCTTTGAAGAGGGATGTTGAGATTGTAAAAATATTGGGGCATCTTGCCTAAATGGTTAGAGAGGCCGAGCATGGCAGGTGAACAGATATGAGGTTGGGTAGGATGTAACTTTTGCAGATCAATATCTAAGAGTCGTTGTTTGATTAGTTTAAAAATATGAGGCTCATTGGTTAGGGTTAGGTCTTCAAGAGGAACACCAAGTTGACTTAATTTAGATATAATTATGGAATCCCAGGAGGAATTATGCAGTTCTTTTTGCAAAAAGGATAAAAGGGAGCCTGGCTCAGCTCTGAAGTAGATCCTGAGCCAGTAGCATGTCGTTAAGATCCAGGCCTTGGTCTCAATCAAATTTTGGCCACCTTCAGAGCAGATTGTAAAGTAAGGCATCCATTTGGGGACACCCATTATTTGTCTAAGAAAGATCACTTGGATATTCTCCACATCACGGTTAAGGGCAGTGAACCAAATAGGGATTTCCAAATAGGACCTGAGATAGAATCTTAGAGTTAAATACTCTGATTGCAGCAGGGACATACTAATTGCCATTGGTAAAGAAGGATCTTAAGTTGGTTTAGAGAGATCCTCACTAGTTTTATAGTCCTACTTCTATGAGTTGCCCAACTGAGATTATAGTTGTGGGTTACACCAAGATATTTATAACTTTTAACTTGTTGAATTCTGACATTTCCAATGTGCCAATTATAGGGAATCCATTTTTTTGAAAATACTACCACATTTGTCTTGGTACAGTTGATTTTAAGTAGATTTGAGTGGCAATAGTTGTTAAAGGCTTCTAGATATCTTTTAAGTCCAATTTTAGTGAAAGATAAAATAGCAGTATCAACTGTGTATAAAAGGATGGGTACTGATTTGCCTCCTAGTTTGGGTGGATGACCATTCACAAGCTCAAATGAGCGTGCCAAATCAGAAAGAAATAGGTTGAAATTAATTATGCTCTTGTTTGTCTCTTTGAATAGTCTGATTAGCTGGAATGGATATAAGAGAAGCGATACACTTTTTAATTACCTTCAATGTTAACAAATCTTAATTGTCTTAAAGCTAATTTTGTAAGCAATGTATGACCACCACCTCTTGGGTTTTTAGTGGTTTTCTTTACTTTCACCTGTACTTTGTAGTTACCCCTCCTTGTTTCTTTGTAGTTTATAGAAAATGCAATTAAAAAATACCCTGCGGGGGGGCCAATTGCCAAATCAGAAAGAAATAGGTTAAAAAGAAGGGGGGTGAGGACACATCCTTGTTTAATACCTTTCTTAGATGGGATTTTATTGGTCAGCCAACCATCTGGAGAATACTTAACTTGACTCATTGTGGCTGTATGTAATTTTTTTTAGAAGGAATAGGAGATGTAAGTCAATTCCTAGTTTGAGCAGTGTATCCCATAGTTTTTCTCCTGAGATTGAATCAAAGGCACTTTTTAAGTTGATGAAGGCTACAAAGAGGGTGTTTTTTTTGCCTAGAGAGAATCAGACAATGATTTGTGTTTGGAGAAGCCAATTTTTTCTGGCCCTATGATGGCATTAGATTGGACCCAGTCGAGTAAGCGATGTTCTAGGTGCTTCGGATATAATTTCCCCAAGATTGATAGAAGGTTGATAGGGTGAAATTTTTCAGGTAAATTAGGATTGCCCTTCTTGTAAATTGGGATTATGATTGAATTTAACCATGAATTTGGGAGAACACCATACTGATCAATAGATGTGAATAGCTTGGCTAATAGAGGGGTCCACCAATCAGCAAATTTCTTGAAAAGTTCGACAGGGAGTCCATCAGGGCCGGGGGCCCTACCTAGTTTCAAGTTATTTATTAATTCTGTGATTTCATCAGTATTTACTGGAAGCCATCTAGGAATATTAGAGGGGATCATCTCATCAGGGCTAGATAGGGGGGCAGTATAGGAATTGTAAAGCGTAGAGAAATGCTCAACCCATATTTGGGGAGAAATCCAAGCTTCTGGTAAGGGTTTGTTCTTTAACGCCCTAGAGATTGCCCGCCAAAAAGCCTTTCTGTCCCGAGATTTGATAGATAGGAAAAGTTGGCTCCATCTATACTGAAAATGATCATTCTTTTTCTTAATAATTAAATCTTGGAAGGTTTTTTTAAAAGTAGAATAATTTTCCAGGATGTCAGGGGTTTCCATCAAGCAAGATTCCCTAAATAGAGTTCTAAGTTTCCTTTTGAGTTCAAAGCATTCTTTGTCGAACCAAGTGCGAATCTTAGGAGCCAGTAGAGAACAGTGCTTGACAATTTGGGGAAAAGCATATAGTACTTCTGAGTATGAGGTAGAACTAATAATTACTGTTCTCAGCTCAGATATCATCTCAGATTGAAAGAGAGAGAGAAGGTCTCCTTCCAAGGTTTCAGACCATCTGATTCTTTTTAAGATTAGGTCTGTATGTTGTTCTGATGAAGGGTTTGAAGAATGGGAAATCTCAGTTGGACAGAGTAATGAGAGTAACACCGGAAGATGGTCACTTTCAGTATGAAAAGCGATGTTCATAGATTTAATAGCAGGCAGAAAGCTGATGGGGCAGTTACTTGCTGTCTATGGCTGCTGGTGAAAAATCCTCTGCTGGTGAAAAACCGCAGCCAGAGCATAAAAACATAATAAAATACTGAGCAGTTTTAAACAATCTCATAAAACACTTCTCAGACTAGAAGCAAACTATGCAAATAAAGGTACGTCTCAAGGGGAAGGGTATTCCACTGGTGAGGTGCCACTGCTGAAAAAGCCCTGTCTCTGCTCACCACCCACTATACCTCTGAAGGCAGATGCATAGAGAAGAACGGGGCTTCTGAGGAGGATCATAGATGGTGGGCTGGACTGTACAAGTCAGCTACAGCTTATACCTTCTGTCACTGATTCTATAAATGGCCTTTCCAGACTATAGTGTTTTTTCGAAGGGAAATCAAAATCCTTACAAAGTTGTTCTGAGAATCTCCCAATGAGCATATCAACTACAGGAAAATCACATTTCCCGTGATCTGCTGTTTCTTAGAAGAGTAAATAGCGTATCTATTGTTATTGCTACATAAAATATGGTTGTACACCTACTAGTTATGAAGATGATCCATGACACAACTACCATAATGGAAACCTGTGAACAGGTAGTGCAGTCCCCATATCACTCCAGTGTGAGTTCTCTTGGAACATCTTACAATTATTTTTAAAACTCTGGCAGCTAGCCTTTCACCACAGTATTGCTCTTCCATGGCATGCACCTTCTCCCCTTAAACAAAAACCCTACTTCCCATTGTCACCAGAACGCACAGATAGCATAGTAAAGGAAGGAGGGCTTTCCCATACAGCGTAAGGGTTTGTTACACCGTATCTATAGAGGGAATGCACTGTGTTGTTATTTTTCTATAAAGATCTAGCGGTGTCAATGCTAATATTTAGCACTAACAATAAATCATGTTTGTTTGTTTTTAATGCCACCTGGAAAGACCCTGTCTCCTGTTTTCTATCTTCTTGTAGTTATAGTAAACAAAAAAAGGGGGAGTGGGATTCTTATGTCTTTGTCTTTGTCAGGACAAGCCAAAGAATCAAAGGCATGATCTGAATCTCAACTTTGTCCTGATTTACAGATCCAGGTGGAATATTTAGGACATGCACATGTGCACATATGCACATTATGTATCTCAGAGCTGAAAGAAAGGTTGTTTTGCTAAAGTGGCAGCTGAAGAGAAATCTGAATCCCTGCCTGAAAAATGAGTCATATTTTAACTACCAGTTGTAATAGGTTAAGGCTGTGAGTCTAACTTGATGTAAGATTCAAATCGATCTGAACAAAACTGGGTTGAGAGTTCAGCTCTCTACTTCTTATGCAAAAAGTCCTTATAACCCTTGCTCCTCCCATAGCTTCTTACGCTCTAGTGGTTGCTGTACAGCAGCCTTTTAAAATACAATGAAAATGCCAGCAATGTGGCAATAGGACAGCCACTATGTCATATTGGCTGCGGTCACACACAACATTAGCCACGCAAGAGATACGGAAGACAAGTGGAGTTTCCGGTCGCGATCTCACCAGCACATCTGGGAAGCGTAGCACTTCCGTGGCACAACTGAGGCTTCCTGCCGAAAAAGCGCAGCAAAAAACTAGTACCTTGGAGGTACTAGTTTCCAGAAACTGCGGGGCAAGAGCGGGCGTCTGATCGCGTTTCCGGTGGTATCCGGCGCCCGCCCATGTCCCCTTGCGGAAAAGGGGTTTTTTTCCCCCACGTCTCCGTGGATGCGCACACGCACCCAACGGAGCATGCGCATTCGTAGTGTACACAAAAAAAGAAAACCAGTTCGCCGCGCCGCGCGCTTCTTCATTGCGCGCAGGCGTGTGTTGTGATCGGCACCTCTCCCTTGCCATGGAACCTCCACAGTACCTCCACAGAACCTCCACAGTAGGTCTGATCGCTTTACTGCATGTTAGTTTGCCCCGGGGCAAACAGCCACACTTCTCCTCTGCAGTTTCCTGCCCGTGTGACAGGGGCCTTTTATTTGTACTGGCACTGATGAGTTAAATACAGGCACCCTTGCCAAAAACAAACATACAAAAAACCCTGTCACAAAATATAACAGATGCTTCCTAAGGTAAAAGTCAAGTTAATGGAGATGATCTTTGCAGAGTAGTGGAAAAACTGATGCAATTTTAAAGCGAAAAGAAGTTTGAAGATATCACAGAAAACTTCTGTGTGCAATACAGTGACAACCAAAACTTTGTGAATTGGACAACTGATATGAAAGTGGAGATACTGATGGCTACAAGGGATGGTACCTGGGTAAGCAGTGAGGTAGCCAAGTTTGCAGATGACACAAAATTATTCAGGATGGTGAAAAAGAAGGCTGACTGTGAAGAACTCCAAGAGGACCTCCACAAACTGGGTGAGTGCGTGACAATGTGACAAATGAAGTTCAGTGTTGGCAAGTGTCAGGTGATGCATATTGGGACAAAATATCCCAACTTCTAGTATAGGCTAATGGGGTCCGAACTCGCTGAGACTGAGAGGGAAAAAGATATTGGGGTCATAGTGGATAGTTCAATGAAAGTGTCAATCTAGTGTGCTGCAGCCCTGCAGCAGTGAAAAAGGCAAACTGTATGTTACGGATGCCCCTGCATATATCTATGGTGTGGCCTCATTTGGACTACTGTGTACAGCTCTGGTCACCGTATCTCCAAAAGGACATTGCACAGAAAAAGTACAGAGGAGGGCAACCAAGATGGAGCACCTCCCCTATGAGGAAAACCTGAAGAGTCTAGGACTCTTCAGTTAAGAAACGAGAAGACTGAGGGGGGACAGGATAGAGATTTATAAAAATATGCATATCCCAAAATACTAGAACTCAAGGGCATCCAATGAAGCTGAGGATCAGTAGGTTCAGGATAGACAAAAGGAAATACTACTTTGCACGCAGAGTGATTAAAATGTGGAACTCGCTGCTAGAGGATGTAGTGATGGCTACAGGAATAAGAAAAAATGAAGGCTGAAGGACTCTGAATTGTGCCTTTGAAAATATGGTTTTTAATAATGGGATGCTCTGGGGTTTCTCTCTAACAGTTAAATCTAAGTGTTAAAAGATATTTTAGCATGTCTGACTAAGTTCAAAAGATATCAGCGATTTAAGGAATGATTTTGTACTTAAGCTGTTTTAATGATCTCCTTCTCTTGGGTTTTTAGTCAGTAATGGTTATCTTTAATTTCTCCTTAATTGTAGTTCCCTTCCCTTATTTCTTTGTAGTTTGCAGTCTAATTAAAAAAGCAATAAAAAACCCCTCCGGGGGGCCAAAAAAATTGCTACTAGCCTTGGTGACGAAGGGGAACCTCCACAGAGCCAGGAGGCAACATCAGGGGAAGGTACCTCTGTGCCCTGTTGTTGGTCAACCAGAGGAACTGGTTAGCCACTGTGTGAGACAGGATGTTGGACTAGATGGACCATTGGACTGATCCAGCAGGGGTTTTCTTATGTTCTTATGACATTGCACCAAGAGACATTTGCTGCCTTTCTACCATTATACAAAATATGTTAGGTGAGGCTTAGTCCTCCCTGCTCATATGAAAGGACTTGAAATAGGGTTACCAATCTCCAGGTGGCACCTGGAGATTTCCTACTATTACAATTGATTTCTAGATTACCAAAATCAGTTCTCTTGGAGTAAATGGCTGCCTAGAAAGAGTAGAATCTATGACATTATACCCTCCCCTCCCCAAACCCCAACCTCGCCAGGCTCCACCCCCCAAATCTCCAGGTATTTCCCAAACCAGAGCTGCCAACCTTAACATGAAAGTACAGCACAGGAGATCCACTGAGTAGGATTTTCAGGTGAGGCTGACAAGCCGGTGGGGGTCTTTCCTGGAGGCTCCAAGAGAGGGGAGGGAAGAAGCGCAATTGAACACTGAAGCAAGTTCTGGGTGACCTGCCACCATATTTAAAGAGACAGTGTTCCTTTACATGCCTTCCCTCCATTGGAAATAATGGAAGATGGGACACCTACTTTGCGGGCTCATGGAATTGGACCCCCTGGTCCAATCTTTTTGAAACTTAGGGGTTATTTGAGGAGAGACACCAGCAGCTATGGTGAAAATTTAGTGCCTCTACCTCAAAAAAATAGCCCCTCCCAGAGCCCCAGATACCCACAGATGGATCTGCCATTATACCTTACTAACAGTAAAGCTCGTTGTAAAAGCAATACAACGAGCTCTAGAAAGATGTGATATGGAATTCAGAAATTCATTTGCGAATTGGCTTTATTTTGAGTACAGCGTGATAGCACCTATAATCATGTATCAATGAAAGTATACTTTATCTGTGGCAAAGTCAGAAAGAGGGGGGAAAGTGAGCAATACTTTTTAGTGCATCCTGAGGTGCTAACAATCTTTAAGCAATTACAGAGTGCATGGATGTGTGTACATCATTTTTTTTTTTAGTTGTGGTGTCATTGGTGAAACATGAAACTAAACGTGAGCCACAAAATTTATGATAAGGATCAGGACTTAAGGCAGTCTGGCAGGGTTGTTTTTTAAAAAAAATAATAATAAAATGATAGAAGACATGTGTTCCTAAGAATGAAGGGAAAGAAGGAAAAGAGAGGGGGAGGAAGGAAGGAAGAGAAAGGGGGGGGAGGGAAGGCAAAGAGATGGGGAGGAAGGGAGGGGGGAAGGAAGGAGGGAGGCAGGAAAATAAGCCCACCCACGGCTCTCCCACCCCGATCAAGGCCCCTCCACCCCATCCAGGCTGCCTACTTACTTTTGGAAGTGTTTGGGGCTCTGGGCCAGGCTGGGACAGGCAGTGGCTTGGAGTGGCAATAGGCACTGGCCTCAGTGCAGGCCGAGGCCAGGCTAAGAGCAACGGCAGCACAAAGCAGCAGGGCCAGAGTCACCGGGAAGTGACACGGCCGGAGTCTCCGTCCTCTCTCCTGAGGTAAAGTTCTGTTCTGAGGTTAATTTTGGTGTGTGCTGCTTCTGTGGGTGGGACTCAGGCAACGCAGCCAGTGCCTACAAAGTCCTTCTGAGTGACAGATGAGGCAGCCAACTGATTTGGGAGCGCATGGAATGTTCTGAGGAGTGCCACTCCAAAACATAATTATTATATAGTAGGATGGGGACTGGTCTCCCCCCCCCCACATTTTCTGATAACCCTGAAGCAGGGTGGGGCTCCAAACCAGGGGATCCCCTGCTCCAACTGTGGATTGGCAACCCTAAGTGTGAGTTGTGGTGAAATCAGGTTAAAAAACCCCTAACAAATTTATGCAGTTCATGCTACAGAATGGATGAAGAAATCTGCAAGCTGAAGTATAGAATCAGTGGCATTACTTGCAATGACTAGGCCTGGAACAAGTTCTGTATGACAGTCTGAGCAATCATATCTCTGAGGATGCAAAATGCCTATTCTACCCTGAAGATGATGGTGACAAAGCTGTATTCATATACTCTGATGTCGTGCCTTCATGAGAGACATGTGATGCAAAGCATGAAAAAAAATAAAACCAGTCAACAGCTGAGGAGATTTGCTGTTTTCTGAATAGCAACCATAGCAGTCACAAAGCCTGATAATAGCAACATACCTCTCCTCTCTCTGAAAATACAAAGATATGAGCAACCATTGCTGATGGCTAATGAAGGAACAATACATGTTGCCATTTGTAATTTCACAATCCAATGGGGGGGGGGGAGACCATAGTTCAAACTTATGCTTCATTGTACGAATCAATTGCAACACAGCCAAATGTAAGGAAACTGATTAAACTCAGTCCTAAACTCACAAATGGATTGCTTATGCTACAGATGCTTGCTGAATGACACA
Organism: Gekko japonicus; assembly: GCF_001447785.1. Taxonomy (NCBI): domain Eukaryota; kingdom Metazoa; phylum Chordata; class Lepidosauria; order Squamata; family Gekkonidae; genus Gekko; species Gekko japonicus. The sequence continues at coordinate 147,898 of NW_015168666.1, read as the reverse complement.
GATGTCTGTTAGTCCTAATTCACAAGAAGCAACCCTAGTGCCCTCACTGAAAGACGGATGAACATAGATCTGAAGGTACACCTTATCAGCAGTCTTACTGATATGAAAGCATGAGTATCCGTTGTAGTGCACTAATTCAAGCCATAGGAAAATATAAGCCACAGAAAAATACCAGCAGGGAATCCACAAGGACTTATGGCGGTCACTTCATTTTTCCCTTTATCCCCTTCCCCACACTATTTCCTCTTTCTCTCTTCCTGGAGGCCCCATATACTCTCCCCTTTTCCTGCTTTCTTCTCTCCTTCCTACTAACCAACCAACCTTCCTTTTTTTTTTTAATCTGCCCCTCCGTTTTCAGCTTTATTTATTATTTATTTCACACACATACATCACATTCCTCTACAATGGGTACCAAAAGTGGCTTACACTATTCTCCGCTTCACCATTTTATCCTCAAAACAATCCCAGGGGGTAGATGTACCTGAGCTTGTGTAACTAGCTTAAAGTCACCCAGTGAGCCTCCATGGCACTCTAACCTATACACTACACTGTCTCTCTCTC
>NW_015168666.1:114230-147113 GCF_001447785.1 Gekko japonicus | reverse complement strand
TCTTTCCCTGCTCCCTGTGAAAAGTCTGGCCAAGTTGCTAAAGTTGCTCAGGTGAGTGGTGTGGTGACCACTGCTCGGCCCAGCCAAATTGCACAAGTTGTGTGGAGGTTGCTGCTGGGCCCAAGAGAGTTGTGTGGCATCAAGCCCGCCAGTAACCACCACTGCAGCTGTGTAAGTTGCACAACTTGTATAGTAGGAAGCAACTAGTGGTTGTTGCTGGTCCTGATGAGTAGACTGGAAAGCCAGAATAGCCCTGGAAAGGCCTTCCCTTCGTGCCTTTTACTGACAGAAAACAATGATTGAACTCTGGAAGTATTGTTGTGGTTGCTTAGCAACCCACACAATGGATACTGAGAGGGCATCCGTTTCTTAAAGGTAATGCAGTTGCAACTTAAATGTACAGGTGCTGCTTTTATTATTTTGTGGGGTTTTAAATCCCCAGTGTTGTTCTTTTTTTAAAGGTTTTAGATTTTTCTGCAAACCTGGGGCTTTTTTCAAGTTTGCAGAAATTCTGTCTTGTTCATTCATGGCTTCAGTCTCTAGAAATAAGTGTTCACAGATGCGGGCCATGTTGAGAATTAGATACATTGATGAAACTCAGATACTTGGTGAGTAAACTGACATATTTTTCAGTCTGTGGTATGGCATTCCAGTGAGCATTCAACCAGATTTGGTGATGACAGTTCAGCTGGTGCAAAGGCTGCCACATGATCTAAGCAAATAGGTCTGAAGAAGCCAATATGAATGTTCACCAGTGGACATGATATAAAATTACTGTCAGTATGGAATTAATTTACTGCCCACGATTAAAATAAAAGCTGATCTAGACCACTCATCATCTGCTGTCCCCATGATCAGGGACAGACCTCTTTCAGAAATGATTTAAATGTACTTCTATCTGTGGATCATTGGGTGTAATATTATCATCTGTTCCGATGATAATAAGTTTCCTTATAATTTTACCCTGTGATAATTAAATGCTGATTTACTCGGTAAACATTGGAACTTCACATAATTGAACACAACCCATAAGAAAGAAAGAAAGAAAGAAAGAAGTTAAAAGGAAGGGGAGCAAGGACACATCCTTGTTTAACACCTTTCTTAGATGGAATTTTATTGGTCAGCCTACCATTTGGAGAGTACTTTACTTGACTTATTGTGGCTGTGTGTATTTTTTTTTTAGAATGAATAGGAGGCGTAAGTCAATTCTTAGTTTGAGCAGTTCATCCCATAGTTTTTCTCTTGAGATAGAATCGAAGGCACTTTTTAAGTCGATGAACGGTACAAAGAGTTTTTTATTACCTAGTTTCATATATTTTTCGGCTAGGCTAGAAAGAATCAGACAATGATCTAGGGTTGATTCATTTTTGGAGAAGCCAATTTGTTCTGGCCCTATGATGGCATTAGAGTAGACCCAATAAAGTAAGTGGCATTCTAGGTGCTTCACATATAATTTCCCCATGATTGATAAAAGGCTGATAGGGCGAAGGTTTTCAGGTAAATTAGGATCACCCTTCTTGTGAATTTGGATTATGATTGAATTTAACCATGAATCTGGGAGAACATCATACTGATCAATAGATGTGAATAGCTTGGCTAATAGAGGGGTCCACCAATCAGCAAATTTCTTGAGAAGTTCGACAGGGAGTCCATCAGGGCCGGGGGCCCTACCTGGTTTCAAGTTATTTATTAATTCTGTGATTTCATCAGTTTCTACTGGAAGCCATCTAGGAATATTAGAGGGGATCATCTCATCAGGGCTAGATAGGGGGGCAAGAGAGTTGTGTGGCATCAAGCCCTCCAGTAACCACCACTGCAGCTGTGTGGGTTGCACAACTTGTATAGTAGGAAGCAACTAGTGGTTGTTGCTGGTCCTGATGAGTAGACTGGAAAGCCAGATTAGCCCTGGAAAGGCCCTCCCTTCATGCCTTTTACTGACAGAAAACAATGATTGAACTCTGGAAGTATTGTTGTGGTTGCTTAGCAACCCACACAATGGATACTGAGAGGGCATCCGTTTCTTAAAGGTAATGCAGTTGCAACTTAAATGTACAGGTGCTGCTTTTATTATTTTGTGGGGTTTTAAATCCCCAGTGTTGTTATTTTTTTAAAGGTTTTAGATTTTTCTGCAAACCTGGGGCTTTTTTTCAAGTTTGCAGAAACTTCGTCTTGTTCAGTCATGGCTTCAGTCTCTAGAAATAAGTGTTCACAGATGCGGGCCATGTTGAGAATTACATTGATGAAACTCAGATACTTGGTGAGTAAACTTACATATTTTTCAGTCTGTGGTATGGCATTTCAGTGAGCATTCAGCCAGATTTGATGATGACAGTTCGGCTGGTGCAAAGGCTGCCACGTGATCTAAGCAAATAGGTCTGAAGAAGCCAATATGGATGTTCACCAGTGGGCATGATATAAAGTTACTGTCAGTATGGAATCAATTTACTGCCCATGATTAAAATAAAAGCTGATCTAGACCACTTATCATCTGCTGTCCCCATGATCAGGGACAGACGTCTTTCAGAAATGATTTAAATATACTTCTATCTGTGGATCACTGGGTGTAATATTATCATCTGTTCTGATGATAATAAGTTTCGTTATAATTTTACCCTGTGATAATTGAATGCTGATTTACTCGGTAAACACTGGAACTTCACATAATTGAACACAACCCATATTTCTGTTCCTCCATTTGTACCTACATGCTACTTATAGTGTGTTATTTTTGTTTTCTGCTTACTTTAAGAGGTTTGGCTTTTTTCTATTTTAAGAAGTTTGTCTTTATTCTATTTTCAGTCATAACTTTGTAAGTATCAATCTGATTAGGACATGCCATATACCAAAGTATAGGAAATGAGTTGACTACAAAATATGTAATAGGCTTGTAATACTGGTGGGAAAAATTGTAACCTGAGACCATAATTTTGCCATAATTTTCAGTGTTTTGTCACTCAAGCCCCTATAGCAATTCGTATTGGTTATATGTTCAGTAGCATAGCTGCCTACTTCATTTTGATGTGCAGTATGCCAAAATCAGTTCATAACTTTCAGAACTGTAACAATTCCCACAAAAGCAGCCCGTTAAATGCCACAGTGACATGTGACTTTGAAAATAAACTTCAGGGTCATTTTAAGCATTGTATCAGACTACATGTTCTTCATCAGTGTAAGTACAATTGATCTGGCACTGATGCCTACTTTTAATATGTCAACAATAGTAACTCATTTTCTAAGGCACTTCTGGGAACTTGGCTGGTCTACTATGAAGAAGTCAGTAGTCATTGTCATGGTAGTAGTGGTAGTGGTACAGATACTGTGTTAGATGAGAAATCAGTAGTCATTGTCATAGTGGTACAGATACTGTGTTAGATGAGAATCAAACCTTATTATTTAATATTTTAAGAAGCACACCTTTTTGGGTATTTATATTTCTTCATATTGATCCATAGGTCCCAGCCTTCTTCTGAACTGAGCCATATATGAATATTTTTCCTGTGGATCCCAAATGTATTATTTTTCTCCACACCAACTGTTGGATTCTCTGTTTCGTATTATCACCCACAAAGGACATTTTTACCCAGTTGTATTGAAATAAATACACTGCCCAATCAATGTGGATAATTATCAGCGCATGTCAGAGGTGTTTTATGCACTGCCAAGTTAATACATATAGCTTTCATATTGTTACACATCACCTTACATGATCTAGGCAACTATGCATCATTTTCCAAATAAATAATTCATGCATTGACCTGTACATATAACCTGAATGACACTGTCCGGTTGTGCATATTCTCCAACATGACTTGAAGACCACCATGTTGATCAGACAGTGCACAAAAGGCTCTCCATTCAAGGTGTTGCTTCAGGTACATTTTATTTCTGCATGTTCTCCATCAAACTCACATTAATCACAACATATGCACTGGATAATTACGCAAACCAAATGTCTGATCCAAAGATTCTTGGGTCACTGATTCAGCTGCTAGTAAACCTCGGCTACCCGAGTTTGCAACTATGTTAATCAAGCAAATGAAGCTAAGTAGCAAGTTTACTTGACTGGAAATGTAATCAAAAACAACAATTACATCTATTACATGCAAACAGTTCTAATAAGACTCAGCAAGCAAATGTTTTCCCATGTGAAGATAATTAGAAAAATAATACCAGAATGCTTTTTTATGCTAAATAATTAGCAGGCGTAGCAATAACTAATTAGATGTATGAATAAAATTGCTATCTATATGGAAACTGATCAACATAAATCACAGTACAGATGCCCTTTAGAGATTCTTTCAGCCTCATGAGAGCTGCTTATCTGTGAACAGCCGCTATGCAGCAGGGAGAGTTTAAATGACTCAAGCACATAGGTGGGTACTGAACATGTGGGCCTCTCCCACAAATTGGTTTATACACCCACGCACACACACCCCTGATGTTCAAATACCATGCAAAGACCTATATGATCCGTCTCCACTATGCAGCAATTAGGTCATTTCAACATTTTCACAGCCATGTGGAAGTTGCTTATAAGTTAAAACAGTTCATGTAGAACAGCACACACTTAGTACATAGGAAGTCCCATATTTGAGCCTTAGATGGAGTCAACCACTAGGAAAAACAGGGAAGAACCACACACACACACAAGCACACCCAAGTGTACGATACCAGAACCTATCAAAGGAAGTGATGCATGGAGCACTTGCCCTGTTTAGCTAATTGCTTGGTTCCCATATTACTGAATCTTCCTATCATTTTGGCCAGACCCCTTCATCCCAGCCAGCTATATGTCCCCCATGATCATCTGCTGGATTCCTTGTGCCTGCTAGTTACCTACACACCAGCTCTTGTTCTCCATCTCCTTCCATTCTACCATACATACAGCTGATTTTATGTTTTATTACACCAGCAGTAACAGATGGGGTGTGTGTTACTGCTCTGGTTGCAGACCCAGTATTCCATCATGGTGTGGTGCTGGTGAATACCCTAGGCAACCACTTAATTGAGAATCCCATTACTCACTCTGTCTTTGTAACAAGCAGGGGGGAGAAGGATACAAACACACACACACACAACAGCTGTGAAGCAGGCCAAGCTTTTATTGAAGAGTGTCCATGATGAAATGAGCTCTGAGAACAGAACAGATCAACAGAATTGCCAGCCTTCCTGTTCTAGCAGAGCTCCTGTGACTTTCTACATGACAGACTTAGAGTGACATGTGCAGCTTTCCCCATCACTGCTTCTCAGTGCTAGCGCTGGCTTTGTCTGTAATACAAACTGCTTTCAAAGGTTCAGGATCACATTAGAACAAGAAGTTAGCAATCCACCTCCATCCTCCCTCAGGAACAGCTGGATTTGTATCAGTTACTGCTTCTGGCTTTGCTTTAGGCCTCGTTTGTGGTCCGCATTACATTGGGAGAGAGGAGCATACTTCCATTAGAGGGCTGCCTACAAAGAGTTGAGAGAGAACACATGCTGAAGCAGTAGTGGTCAACACAGAGGGCCTGTATCTACAGATCAGTACTACTGGGTAGTGGTTGCTTCCACATGGTGACAATTTTCCATTGGAGCACTCCTCACTCCTGCAAATGCAGAGACATTCACAGTGGCAATGGAACGCCCACCTGACAGTTTCCCCAAACACTTTGCTTGACTCCGTCCCCTGTGGCTTTCATTTTCTCTCCCTCCCACCGTCAACAGAGGGCCTTTTCAGGATCTCAGAACAACTGACAGTTGATATGAACCTATAACATTAAATGACAATCATATGTCAGTCACTGATTTCAAACTACATCTATTTCTCTAGAAACTATAAAGATATGTCAATTACATTTGAGGACCACCTACAGTAATGTACACCTTCCCATCCGCGTGATGAACAAACATGCTTTGACTAGGTTTGGGAAAGACTGGAACACAGCCAGGGAAATTTCAGACAGTAGATGATTAGGGGATGATGTTATGTGGGTGCTAAAAAGCAAGCAAACAAGCACAACTATTCCAGCTTGGATGCCAAAACTGGAACAAAACTTCTGTGAGGAAGCAACCAGTGAGAGAATGACTGTCAGGCAGTGCTGTCACTTAGGGACTCCCTAACTTATTTGCTTCAACCCCCCCTCCCTTCCCTACTGGTGGTACCCTTGATGTGCACACGTGAAGATCCACCTACTGTAATATTAGAGAAATCTTTCACCCGTCCCCTGTAGGGAGTTGTAGTGCAATCCTCTCTCACATAGCTATTTATTCTGCTCCATTTCTGCAGCTCTGAACCTGCAAGACAAAAAGAGGTCAAGAGGGACTGAAGAGCAATAGTTGTCATTGAAGCAGAATGACTTCACCATTGCATACTCACCACGGGTCCATTGTGTGGGTGACACTGCGACTACCAGCAGAAAGGAGGCAGGAAGAACTGTCCAGCCATTACCCAATTTTCTCACATTGCAGGGGTGGGGGTTACATTTGCAGAAATTGTACTTTGAGGCACTGGAATCCATTTCCTAGCTTACCTGTATGATGTGTCTTGTCTTTGAATCCCCAGGTTAACAAGTGGAACTGTGGTTTCTGTTGGGTGTTTGTGTCTGGAGTTCCAAAGCAGGCTACCTGTAAGAATTCTGAGCTGGGGTTAGCAATCGGGCCTTCCTACATTTGTCAATCATCTTGTCTGTCTGTGCACAGTGTTTTCTTGATGAGCAAAAGTGTGTTTTTCCTAGACTTCCCATCACCAAAATCTCCATTTGTATTTTTTACCAATGAGGCCAAAGTGAGTTAACCCCATGCTGCGTGCTCCAAGCTGTTGTTGCCCTACAGGGCTGAGTCAGTATCCTATGTTACGACTAAGGAGAAAAACCAGGAGCAGCAGTGATGTTTGAGTCTCCATAAGGGTTCAATGGGAGTATTTTAGTTTGTGTCGCCCCTTTTGCTGGTGAAATGTTATGGAGGGGAGTGTCTGAGGTCTGTGAGATCATACGATACTCAGTCCTGTTCCTCCCAGTTATGCCTCTGATATCATCCATTCCTGGCCCCAGAGGTCTTGCTCCAGCATCAGCTGTGTTTAGTATGCCATCAGCAATCCAGTCTAGACCCCAAACTACAGCATATTTTTAGGTAGCAGCAGAAAAAGGGTGTCCCTATGCTTCTCCAGCTACCCTAAGTGGAATATACGACATCCCTGAGACAAAACAATTCAAAAATGATGACTTTTACCTATCATGGGAATATATTTTCCGATAAAGCTCAGCTCAGTAAGGAGTTAAATGAATGTGCTTTTTTTTTGGGAAATTGGGTAATACTTGCAAGTACAGAGACAATATTATTTGATGCTATATCCTCTTTGATGCCTTGAAAACCTGGTGTGCACTTAAGTACAATAACTGAGCACTGAATGCTCTTCAATAACATTGTTTGAAAAGGATTATTGGGGTCCCCTGTTGGGATGACACTATAAAAGCATTACAACATAGGGGGGAAAAACAGACTACAGAGCCTGCAGTTCAGCAGAGGACATAGGGTTTTGGTGCTGTGGTCCAAATTCCCTGACTTCTATTTTTTAAAAAAACACACACTCTACAATGCCATTTTTAATTGAATACCACTAGTGATTTCCATTTTGTCTTGTGAGGGGAAGTAATCAAGCTGTAGCAAAGGACACTGATAAGAAGGTTAAGCACTGGTGACCTCAGTATCTGGGGTACGGGAAACAACTAGCGGTGTGCCAGACAAGACTGCCCAGGGGGGGGGGGCTGGGGACAAAACTCCAGAGGCCTGGTCACCCTGGGGAACCATGGACATGGGACAAGTCATGTGATTTGTTTTATATGATATTTGTGTTGGGACTGGTTATTGTGGGAGTGGGGGAATATTAGTCCCTGGGTGGCTGTTTACCTGGAGCAGAATAACACAGGTAGTAGTTGGGAAGAACAAAAAGGCATTTAAATAAAAACTGGTAGAGAGGGAACATTGAATGTGACTGTTGAGCCTGACTCCCAGAGAGACACCCAGAGATAAGTGAAGATTTTTCATAGCCACTGGATTCCCATTCCTCCTGTTGTAGGCTCTGAGCTTTCAGAATAAACTACTCTCAGGCTGCGATCACACGTGCCTTTAGATCCGACATAGGTGCGAATGCCTGATGGCTCTAAAGAAAGTGATCAGGCAGTAACATCTGGGAAGCGTCCTGCAGTTGTCAGCAACCTGTGCTGCTCCGCTGCATCAGCGGGGTTAAAAGACACCAGGGAAAGTCTGGCTCTAATAGGTTCTGATGGGCCACGGACAGGCTTTCCCGTCTGATCGCACAAGCACACTCTCATGCTGTCAGGATGGTCTGATCATGCCATCCTGACTCGGTTCCCTTCCCCCCTTCACAGTATGCGCACCATCCCATACTCCAGAGGGGGCCCGCAGTGTGGAGGTGCAATTCCTAATTTTTGCGCATGGGGAAACAAACGGCCAACCCCCCCCCCCCCGACTCACCCACAGTTGCATCTGACCACACAGTGACAGGCTGAGCTCGCAGCTACAAAGGGAGGTGTGATCTTGCAGCTGCATGTCAAATTCCTATGGAGGAAATAGCCTCGCTTCCCCTCTGCTTCAACTGGCCTGTGTGACCGCAGCCTCAGGATTATTTTTTTTAAGTGTTATCTCTGCATGAGCTAGATCCTACATGCAATTGAATACTGAGGTTGACAGGGATCCAATGGATGCGTTGGAAACTTCATTGCCAAATTCCTTGGGGAATTATGGCCATATAGTAAATGAATGTCCTATACCATGCACTTATTAATGGTGCAGAAACCAGTCTTTCTTTGTGTCTGATCATCCTACATAAGGATCCAACAGCATTTATCTGAGCCCAATACACATTTACAACATACACACTAGTGATCCCATCTCCAACATACAAACTCAGGAGTTTTGAAAGAAACATTTCTACTTTATTTCTTAAATTACTTAAATAAAGCACATTGCACTTGTGGGCTTCTAGCCTGGTAAAGGTAAAGGTTCCCTTGCTCGAAAGCCAGTCGAGTCCGACTCTAGGGTTGTGGTGCTCATCTCCGTTTCAAAGCCGAAGAGCCAACGCTGTCCGAAGACGTTTCCGTGGTCATGTGGCCGGCATGACTAAACACCAAGGCGCACGGAACACTGTTACCTTCCCACTGAAGTGGTACCTATTTATCTACTTGCAATTTCTTGCTTTCGAACTGCTAGGTTGGCAGGAGCTGGAACTAGAGACGGGAGCTCACTCCGTCATGTGACAACTCAGGTCTCGAACTGCTGAACTACTGACCTTCCACAGCCTGCAGTTCAGCGTCTTAACCACTTGAGCCACTGCAGCTCCTCTAGCCTGGTACATACATATAAACTCACATTAAGCTGCCTTATACTGAATCAGACCATCATCCATCAAGGTCAGTATTGTTTACTCAGACTGGCAGTGGCTCTCCAGATCATCAACCAGAGGTCTTTCACATCACCAACTACCTGATCCTTTTAACTGGAAAAGCTGGGGATTGAACCTGGGACCTTTTGCATGCAAAGCAGAGGTTCTTCAACCAAGGAGAAGGAGGAGGAGGAGGAGGAGATTGGATTTATACCCTGCCCTTTACTACCCAAAGAAGTCTCAGAATGGCTTACAACCTCCTTTCCCTTCTCCTCCCCACAACAGACACTCTGTGAGGTAGGCGGGACTGAGAGAGCTCTTTCGAAAACTGCACTTGAGAGAACAGCTCGGAAAGAACTTGTGCCAGCAGTTGCATGTGGAGGAGTAGGGAATTAAACATGGTTCTCCCAGATTAGAGTCCGCACTCCTAACCACTACAGCAAACTGGCTCCTCCTCAAACAACCCCTCCTCAAAGGGCTCCCTTGGAAACCCAGGCCAGGTTAAAACAGCAAGACTCTGATATTATCTTCTCGACTGTATTGTGGATCCAAATATGTATGGGAATATGTAAAAGGGGCTGATTGACCATGAACCTTGACCTACATGTCTCAGGAGCTCAGTGCTCAAGGCCAACCTGTGAGCTGGCAGCAGGACATGAAGATCTTACCCTGTGATTGCAATACCAGGGGAATTACAAGGACCATCCTGTACCAGAAAGATATTTTGGTGAGGCGGCAGCTTAATAAAGCAATGTGTTCTATCTTGAGGAAGCTAATCCAAGGTCAACTTGTAATGAAGGCAAAATGTTATCTCAACAAAGCCAGCAAAAGCACAGCCTATAAAACCTGCTACCTCTAGGTGAAAACTAGTTGTCCCTGGACTTTACTTATGTTTTATCTCAAATCAGCTACAGTTACTTTTGGGAACAACTTGCCTAACTTCTCAGTAAATAACTGGCTGAACTATTGTTTGAGTGTGAAGTTCTCCATTTCCCGATAGGTTTGGGAGGGACACTTAAGTGTGTTTCCCTGTGAAAAGAGCAGAGTAGAGACTAACAGCCTTGGAACATGGAAAAAGCCAATTAATAGCTAACATGCTATCCCTGATTTCTTTATAATACAAGCAACATAACTGTATAATTGTTAACAACTGGCTGTGTAGTCCTTTGGATGTGAATGCATTTTCAGACAGGATTATGGTAAAGTCCATAAGTAGATTTTGTCACCTCTGATTTGCCAGCATTCATTTTTATTCAATTAGTTTCCATTTCACTATAGATGTCAGTAAATTTCTTCATACAGAAATATTAAATAACATAATGCTCCTGCAATAAACAAGGAATAAAAATGTATTTGGACCTTTATTCCCTTGGAAGTGTGCGGCTCTTTCAAAAACAATAAAAAATAATATGCTGAAGGTGTTAAGGTGTTTGTTATCCCCTGTGGCTTAGCAAATACATATGCACAAGGAAAGAGAGTGTCATGTGGTTAGCATTTATAAATATACCTTGACTCATACCAATCAACAGGCATCATTCCTCTTCTGAAAGAAATGCTGGAGGATAAATGTTGATTCAGCTAAGGTTCTTCACTAATTTAAGAATTTCCAGGCTTATTCTCTGTACTTTCTCAAGGTCACGTCATACTTTACGAATTATTCATTTGTCATATACAGCTTTTTACACAGTGTGGCTGCATTCAAACATTATGATTAACAGTGGTATAATTCGGTAATTTTAGACTCTGGGCTAAAAGATCCCATACCCCTTTCACCTGGGGCTGGTTGGGCCATTAAACATTCCAGGAGAAAGCCTAACTAAGCAGCCCTGGCCAGCGGCAATGACAACTGTAATCTCACCTAACCTATCTCATGAGAGGCTATCATGGAAGGAAAGAGGAAGGAAGAATAATATGAGCTGCTTTGGGTCCCCAGTGTGGGGAAAGGCTGTGTATAATTGAAATAAACAAATAATAAATATGGCATTGGCTGAAGATGTGGGACAGATAAAAGGTAGATTGGCTGTTGGATGGGAAGGAAAGAAAAAAAGCAGGAAAAGATGAGAATATGGGGGCTACCAGGAAGAGAGAAAGAGAACACTGTGGAGAGGAGGAAATAGGGAAAGTGAATTGCCCCACAAAGTTATTCTGTGTTCCTCACTGCATAACTGGGCTTTGCTCAGGCAGCACTGTATACAGTTTTCCCAGGGACAGGTTGCCAGGGAAAGGAAAGGAGTGAAAGCTGAAGATGGGGGGTAGATAAAGGTAAGTCAGCTGGTGAGTGGGAAAAAGAAAAGGAAGCAGGAAAAGAAGCTCTGGGGGTTTTCAGCAAAGGCAAAGTGGAAATAGTGGGGGACAGCAAAATGATATACCCTCACAAGTCCTTCATGGACTCCTGCTTGTATATAGCAAATCCCCAAAACATGAAGTGAGATGTACAAAGACCTGGCGCAAGAAAGGGAGCGAGAAAGAGAGAAAGACTTGTCAACAGGACCTCAGTAGTCTCTTTGCCTATGTACATTAATATAGTCTATTACATTTTTTTTTTTACAAACAGCTATTAACAGTGGCTAAAGTAACAAAGACGAAAAGAAGAGGAGGGAGCCACAACAGATCTCCACCATTTCACAGGTAAGAACAGGAACTCTTCTGTCCATTAGTACTGATGAGGGCCTAAGTGGCCTGGCAGCAATGGAGCACAGAAAGACTGAGGAAAAGGGAATTGAGGGACAGAGGCTGGGCTTTTGCTGGTCTTGTCCTTGGAAAACTACAACCTAGGTCCTCCCCCTGCTGTTACAGAGTGCCTCTGAACATGTGCACAGTGCCTTCTCCTCGGACTATGAATGAGCAGCCTCCCTCACACACTTCGGAGCAAGCTTTGCAGGATAATTACCTATTCCAGATTGATATGCCACTTCTCTTCAGAAGCTAAGAACACTTTCTTCCTCTCTGTAAAACCAGAATGTTCATTCTGTACTGGTCCCCCCACACACACACACACATACACATACACCCCAGTCCACAATGTACAGCTTGGTGGCCAGAGCATATTTGGGTTTTTTTACTTTCATCTGTGACCTCAAAGTCCCTCCAGCTGTACTTGCCTTGCCTTGCTTACGTAAGACGCATACAGTAGATTCCTTAGCCAGCATGCAGGTGTGGTGGCATTTAAGGGTGCACAGTCAGATACCGTTGACCCGATAAGATGACCAATATTTAGGGTATCAGGTCGGCAGCATCTGGCAACTTTGCTCTCTCTCCCCGACATAACCCTTGATTCCAGTGTTACTACTCCTCATAACATCAGAATTGGGAGTCATGTCAAAGGAGACAGATGAGGTTGTGGAGTAGATAGATAGAATCATTTTATTGTATGTGGCCATAGGCCTTCACAACACCAAAACACTCTCAGAAAGTTTATACAGGTTAGGGAGTAGGAAATGTTCTCTAGCTGAGAGTTGGGCCTCAGCTGTTTAACTTTTAAAAGGTCATTATCTTCTATGAGAGTAGACCTAGCCTCCCTAGTCTGGAAGCCAGGTCTCCCCTCCCCACACCTTAGAAATGAATGCCCCTTTAAAATGTAAAGGGCTGAGGCATCAACTCTCAGATGTGAGGCACTTCCCCTTAATCTCCCTCCCTTTCCCCTTCCCTCTCCCCTGTTTTAATTCCCTATGGGGAAGGGCTGTCTTTTTGTTAAATATTGGGAGTATTATTCTGAAAGTTCTGAAATGACTTCCTGATATAATAATACTTCCAGTATTTAGCAATAATGATAAGCATGCCCTTCCAGGCACAAAATTAAAATGATATTTTTTGCCTACACATCCCTAGTGGTGTGTGATGCAGATGTGGCCAGTTGTTGCTGCCATATACTAATTTCAACCTGCTGCATTTGGAGGCCTCCTGCTGAGCCAGGGCTATAGACCTTTAAGAACATAAGAACATAAGAGTGCTTCAAACTTTGGCCTTAATGGCACCTCTGTTGATTAATCACAGTTCAAACCACAATGTATTGAACTAGCCCTGGTTAGTCCAGCAGATTATTGCAGCCAACTAGAGTCTGCTCCAAAATCCTGATTAGTCTGCCCCCAGCAAGAGTCAGCTGCTGCAGTAGTTGCAAGATTTTTTGGGGGGGGCACTACTAGAGATGCAACTCAGTGCCCTGGGGGCCAGACTACTGAACAACCCAGAACAAAGAAGGGATTCCTACATTTGCACAAACTACTACAGACCAGGATGTAACTCTGGTCAGGAACATTGGTTTGCGCCCCACCTACCCATTTGAGTGGTTGGATTGACCATCATTCAGAGACAACGTTAAACCAGAGTAACCAAACTGTGTCTCAGAAATGGGAACTGAATAAGTGGGCTCCATGAAAGTTTAATGTTGGAATAATTTTTTTTATTTACTTTTTAAAATTGTATTTCAGTCTCCCTCTATACCTACCCAAGCAAAAAATACTCTCAGATGAAAATAATCTGGATCTCAATAAATCTAAAGAAAAAGATTGTAAACTTTTGGAAGTCACATTTTGTTTATCTGAATCACTGGTTCCCAAAGTGGGCAATACCACCCCCTGTGGGGTGCTGGAACGATCCAGGTGGGTAGTAGGAGCCTTGGGTGAAAATTTGTCACTGCATCTTTTTGTCCACTTCTTGAAGGTAGATTTCCAGGGCGACGCTGAGTAATTTATTTTCTGAAAAAGGGGGCAGTAGGCCAAATAAGTTTGGGAACCTCTGAGTATGGGAGATTCTAAAATGTATTTAAAATAACACATTTGTACCAGCTTCTAGAAGGGAAAGGTGAAAATAGTGGAGTTAAGGACTGAATGGAGAAGATCAGTATCTTTTTATGACAAATTGCAATGGAGAAGAAATATTAGATATAAAAGTAATGATAGTGAGAAAGTGTGATGGACTCTTTGTTAATAAACTGTAAAGCTATGTAAACATGGACTGTAGTCATAGATTGAATTATAAAATGTACAGCTTGAAATATAATGTACCATTGTTTCTTAATTTTTATCATAAAAACTGGAATAAAATGTGCCACTAGGAAACAGAATTCCTTTAGCAGAGAGAGTCCTTAGATTTACTCATCCAACTGCAATGCATCAGCTATAACTATAGGATCCTGTGACAATCAATGCTCCCTTTAAGCTGTGGAGTCTTGTGAGCAAAAATTCTACTTTCTGAGCTACTGGCATTAAAGTCATAAACGAGCAATTTGGCTACTGCATAAATTAGATTGCTCTGGAGTAGGCTTGCCGTTACCCCCAGGGGGGCAGGGGTTTGCCTGCTTTTGGGCTCCTGATCCTCCGGCCCAGATCTGGCCGGCAGGGAGAACCCCGCCCCCAAAGTGCGGGGATCACAGTGGCATCATCACACCAAGCACGTCACTGGGAGGGCACTCTAGCACTCGGCCTAAAAACTCTATGGTAGCATAGAGTTGCTGGTCGAAAGCTAGAGCACCCCCTGGTGACGTGCCTAGTGTGATGACATCACTTCCAGGTGACGTCATTGCTGCATGTACGCTACATGCGCATGCCAAAAGATCCCAGCGAAGAAGCTCCATCCCCCCACCAGCAGCACGTCGGGACCTGGTAACCCTATTCTGGAGCCATCCTTCCTGAGCTAAGACAAAAATGTGCGAGCTGGAGCCTAAAAAACAGTGAGCTAATTCACACCAACTCAGCTTAGAGGGAACACTGCTCCCCACCCCCTTCATATTCTTCACATTAGTGTATTGTAGAAGCACCAACCTGACAGCACTCTTGCTGGGCCCTTCAGCAACCAGGCAACTCTGACTCCTGCTCCCAGACCCTCAAACATTTGAACTGTGATTCACAACTGAGCTGCAGCTAATTTTTTAGACCTGTTAAAGGGCTAGAAGAGAAAGGACTGCCAGAACTGTTGCAATTTTATAGGCGGTACTAAGTTCGATCCCCCCTCTTTTTAAAATTCCCCGTTTCTAAGCAAGCAAGCAAGAAACTAAAAACCCAGCAACTAATTAAATTTTTTTTAAAGTATATATTGCGACAAAAATGTAACAACAGTGGTGGCAGATCTACACATAAATTTCTGTAAAAGGGTTTCAAATATCTAAAAATAAGTCCATATGCAATTGTTATCTATATGACATGCCTTCAAATATTGATACAATTCTAAGGTTCTCAATCCATTGTTTTACCGGAGGTGGGCATTTATCTCTTCAAAGAAGTAATATGAGTCTTTTAGCTCTAGTGAGTCTATTTTTGTTGACCATCAGTTAGCTTCCAAGAGATGGGCAGATATTTAAAAGTATATAAGTATCCTAAAAAATCAATAAACATTCAAATACAAAATTGATTTGAGTAATAACTTGCTCCCTGAAAAAAAAAAAATGATTGGACATACCCAAAGCTTATGTTTAGGGGACATGTCCTGTGAGATACAACACCAACAATTAGATGCTTTATCCAATCCTTTACTAAAGAGCCATTGTGGGTCTGTATATCCTAAATGTTTGGGGTTTTTTGCTGGATCAGTCACAACTTAAGATTCCTAGAGAGCTGGTATAAACTTTAAATCCATACCCCATTGGTTTGGTAAAATAGGGTGATCTAGCTCCTTACTCCATTTATTCCTGAGACTCTGCGTATCATATTTATCAATTGGCATCAAATATTTATGAACAAATATTGTACGTTTCATTTTCTCCATCAATTCAATTAGAATTTTCAGGAGTAAAGGGGATTCTGAGACACTGAATGCTGCAGGGCCATATTTACATACCAACAGATGTTGCAACTGTAAACATTGTCATTCAACATAAGTTGACAAGTCATATCTAGATGTCAGCTGAGAAAATGACAAAAAACTCATCATCATAGGTTATCAATTGGTCCAACGCAAAAAATCCCCCTGTTGGTCCAAGCCTTCCATAAAAAAGATCCCCCCCCCCCAATTTTTAGGCCTGGATCAATGTTCCCTCTAAGCTGTGGAGTCTTGTGAGCAAAAATTCTACTTTGTGAGCTACTGGCCATTAAAGTTGTGAGTCAGCAGTTTGACTACTGCACAAATTAGTTTGCTCTGGAGCCGTCCTTCCTGAGCTAAGACAAAAATGTGTGAGCTGGAGGCTAAAAAACTGTGAGCTAGCTCACACTAACTCAGCTTAGACATAGGTTATCAATTGGTCCAACGCAAAAAATCCCCCTGTTGGTCCAAGCCTTCCATAAAAAAGATTTCTTCTCAATGTTTAGGTCTGGATTGGCCCTTAATGTTAATTTAGCATGTAAAAATGGATCAAATTGATATTGTTGTGAAATCATGAGCCATTGTTTTCTAGTTGCAGAAACTGCAAGAGGAACAGGATCCACTCTAGCATAAGTAGATGCTTACCTGTTCCTGATGCATTCTACTTTGAGAGGGGCACCAGACAAGAAGCCTCCAAAAGAACACAAGATGGAAAGTCCAACTGCAAAGAGTGATCCTAATAATTAATATAAGTTCCCCAATCCATCTGGTGATACAAGTTCCATTTGCCCTCTTGATAGGCTGCGGGCAAAGCTTTCACACAGAGGGTTTGCCTGCAGCTTACACGCTATTATCCCTCGAAGTCAGGGAGCCCCACAAAAACTGTGGGAAAGCCCTGGGAGCCCCCCAAACCATGTTCATAAAGAGCATGGTGTTGTGTGGAAAGTCCCAAATATAGCAGGGATATGTTGAGAGCCAGCTGGGGGAAAATCCCTCAGCAGAAACAGTTCAAACAACAAAGCCTTCTACCGCCTTCCTTCAGGTAATTACATCTTGACATCTTCAAAAATCCCTTGGTAAAAACAAGACCAGTGATTGCAAATAGTCTCCATAGGAGGGATACACTATCTAAAAAAAACTTGACATCTTATTCAAGAACATTACAAGTGGAATTAATAGCAAATATCACATTGATTTTTGAAATGGATCCCTGGCTTAGGCAACTTGCAGGGAAATGGAGCAGGCAGAGTATTAGCCATCCAAAAGTTTTACAACCCATTCTATGCTTCGGATAATAAATTACAAGTTTTTGTTTGATACATTTTAAAACTGGCCATTCTGTATCCTTAGGAAGATTGATTTATGCCAGCTACTTTAAGTTAAAATACAAATACGTTTTGTTAACATCACATGAAGTTTTTTTATGAGTCTCAGCATGTATCGTAGATAAACCAGAAAAGAAAAATAAATAAAATCTGCAACATACTTTCAATGTATACATTTTCAAGTGATCTAAACAAATTGAAGTAAGTACCTGGAGGCAGTGGAAGTATTGAATTGTGTAGAGAACGGAAAATATTATTGTGAATTTCCCTTCTTGGTAGACCGAGGGTGGGATAGTCATGACCATTGGGAAGAAGTACGTTCCTGAAGGCAGGCAAAGTCATAAGTCTTTTTTGTGATTCTTCATGGGAGGAGCTTCTCCCTCCATTCCTAGAGTGGTCCACAAGCAAACCAGATCCTGATAAATATACTCCAGAACACC
Organism: Gekko japonicus; assembly: GCF_001447785.1. NCBI lineage: Eukaryota > Metazoa > Chordata > Lepidosauria > Squamata > Gekkonidae > Gekko > Gekko japonicus. The sequence goes on along the minus strand of NW_015168666.1, from coordinate 129,237 downwards.
TGGGAAAGGTCCCTACTGACCACCACCCTTTTTGCTGCTGGCTCCCGATAAGAGAGGGAGAAAGATGGCAGGTTTTCATTCTCAGGCCCCGTTGCTGCCAGTGCTGCTTCCATACTATCCTAGACAGTAGCACAAAAATGAGCGATCCAGCACAGAGGACTATGTCCTGATGCCTGATAGAACATCTGCTTTTGAAGCAATCTTTCTTTAAACCTTGAGAAAGCTTTGTATTGAAACGTGGAGGCTGGCTCACACATTGGGAAAGAGGAAAAGGAACCAGGAAAAGCTACAAACATTATTGTTGGACTGTTTTGCAGATATATATATGGAATTGTGTTTCTGAAAGAATTTACTTCAGAGTCATTGTTCAGGAGTAGCATTCACCTACAGGAAAAAAAACCAATCAGGGTTTGCACACTACTCCAGAGTTACTATCCTCTGTTCCAGTCTACACTATTATAGTATGTAATACTCAGTGAACAGTTTCTTGATTACATAATTTATAATTGGATTACTTAGATATAAGAAAACTACACAGAGGATGGTATATGTTTACTATTTTGATATTTGTTTCACAGTTTTGGTTGTTGTTGGTCCATCCTAGCCTTGACTAGAAGCCACTAGGAGTTTGATTCCTGTTTTATCATGGTGGTGGTGGGAAGAGAGAAGCTGCAGCCGTGCTCAAGGCCCAGGGCCAGGCTTACCCAACCTGAATTGTGATGGAGCTGCTGGCTACAGCAAGACCAGAGCACGAGGAGCAGGGTTCCTCGCAGATGCTGCTGCTGGATCTTGAGAGTGGTTGCAACAAACTGGACCACGATGCATGTGACTAAGTAAAACACTAAATCACCATGTGTAATTTTACAATTTTTGCGTGTTTTTATATTATGCTAAATGTGAATTATTAAGGTATTTTTAGAATGATTCATTAACACAAATACAAATTAAGCATTAACCATGAAGCTCAACAGTACATTCAGAATGATGTCACTTCTGTAGAAATATTTACAGCCAATAACAAGGTCTTATCTTTGGCACAAGGACCTAATCTAATATACTTTATTACAAAAACAACTAAGACAAACAATGGCGTTCTAGGAATCATTCCATTTGCGTATTCTTCATCAGGTTTGTCTGTTGTTGATTCAATACAATCTTGAAGTACTGAAGGCAATGTTTCAAGATTCTTAGTACTAGTTCATATTGGTGCCACGCTATTGTGTTTAAGTTCTGGTGACTGGGAATCGCCAATATTAAACTATGATGTGACTAGGTCTACAATACATTTCAAATGGCTGAACTTTCCTGAGAGTGGGGCAAAGGCCTTCTATTGCAACTGGGAACAGGAGAGAAGATGCCTTTTCCCATGGCGGGGGGGGCTCCCACATTTTTCTCCCACTCTCTTGTTTCAAAAGAGAGAGCTTAGCTATGTAGCTCTTAAAAACATTTTCCCCTACTTCCCTCACTTGAGGCAAACATATCCTCTTTCGTGGTAGAGGAAGCACCATGCTCTTCCTTCCTTCCTTCCTTCCTTCCTTCCTCTCTGTCTCTTACTTGGGACAGAGAAGCACAGCCACACTCTGTGCTGCTACTGCCACCAACACTCTTCTTTGTTCCGCCATGGGACACCAGAGAAACTGGAGAAGCTCTCAGCTGAAGTGAGGAGTCCCCATGGCTTTCTGCCTCTCTCTTAAGGCCAGAACTTTGGAGTGAGAGGGCATCCCCTACTGCAGGAACTGTTGTTTCTCTGGTGAAAATATAGGGTGAAAAGGACCTAATGGCTAATAAGCAGTCACCGGGCTCTTCAACGAGCATGGCTAACAAGGACCTGAGAGCCAGACAGGGCCAAGAGAATCAAGGGAGAAGCCCCTCCCATCAGGCAGCACAAAAATGGTTCATGACCCTGCCTGTCTGCAGGGAGGAGCTTCTTCCCAATGGCCAAGACTGCCCACCCTGGACAACCAGAGAATATCCAGAAGCCAATACACACTTAATGGGTGACCTTCCTTGGGTGAGTCATTCTCTCTCAGCCTAGACTACTTCACAGGGTTGATGGAAGGATAAAATGGAAAAAAGGAGGTCAATGTATACTGTCCTGAAAAGGTGAATTAAAAAATGTACCAAATAAATAATAAATTTAAGAAATTTAAGATAAGATAGATAATATGATTTTACAGAGACCATAAATGATTCAGTACGATAGAAAAACTCCCTTGGAAATCTATGAATGTAGAAGTGTTAACATTGTTGAGGTCTGTTGTCTTACTAAGAAAGAATTTCACTGTTGGGGAGGGTGACAGAAAGGAAACAGGAACTCTGAAGACGATAAATCCTTCTCTAATCTAGATATAGTTGGAGATAAGCATCCTTGACGCCAAACTTCTATAAAGAGACACATGGAACAGGCAAGTTAATTTTACTGAAGTTAAAGCTTCAGCTGTTCTTGAAAGCTTTGATGTTAAAATAGTTCATGAGCCACAACTAAACTGGTAACTTCACTGGAACCTAACTCCCTTTCTCCCCTGGTCACATTTATGTTCTAGTGAAATATTTGCTTGAGCTTGACGCATGAGCTATACCTCTTGTAATCAAATGACCCCCATCTCCCAACTTTCCTCTAGCTTTAATACCTTTGATTTCAGCCATTCTCCTAATGATTTGAGTCTGCTACTGCCACCAACACTCTTCTTTGTTCCGCCATGGGACACCAGAGAAACTGGAGAAGCTCTCAGCTGAAGTGAGGAGTCCCCATGGCTTTCTGCCTCTCTCTTAAGGCCAGAACTTTGGAGTGGGAGGGCATCCCCTACTGCAGGAACTGTTGTTTCTCTGGTGAAAATATAGGGTGAAAAGGACCTAATGGCTAATAAGCAGTCACCGGGCTCTTCAACGAGCATGGCTAACAAGGACCTGAGAGCCAGACAGGGCCGAGAGAATCAAGGGAGAAGCCCCTCCCATCAGGCAGCACAAAAATGGTTCATGACCCTGCCTGTCTGCAGGGAGGAGCTTCTTCCCAATGGCCAAGACTGCCCACCCTGGACAACCAGAGAATATCCAGAAGCCAATACACACTTAATGGGTGACCTTCCTTGGGTGAGTCATTCTCTCTCAGCCTAGACTACTTCACAGGGTTGATGGAAGGATAAAATGGAAAAAAGGAGGTCAATGTATACTGTCCTGAAAAGGTGAATTTAAAAATGTACCAAATACATAATAAATTGACCTTAAGATAAGATAGCTAATATGATTTTACAGAGACCATAAATGATTCAGTACGATAGAAAAACTCCCTTGGAAATCTATGAATGTAGAAGTGTTAACATTGTTGAAGTCTGTTGTCTTACTAAGAAAGAATTTCACTGTTGGGGAGGGTGACAGAAAGGAAACAGGAACTCTGAAGACGATAAATCCTTCTCTAATCTAGATATAGTTGGAGATAAGCATCCTTGACGCCAAACTTCTATAAAGAGACACATGGAACAGGCAAGTTAATTTTACTGAAGTTAAAGCTTCAGCTGTTCTTGAAAGCTTTGATGTTAAAATAGTTCATGAGCCACAACTAAACTGGTAACTTCACTGGAACCTAACTCCCTTTCTCCCCTGGTCACATTTATGTTCTAGTGAAATATTTGCTTGAGCTTGACGCATGAGCTATACCTCTTGTAATCAAATGACCCCCATCTCCCAACTTTCCTCTAGCTTTAATACCTTTGATTTCAGCCATTCTCCTAATGATTTGAGGAGTATCCAAGAAATCATAGCATAATAAAGAAGACACAAACCTGACCGTCCTTGTGAGGTTGAAATTGAGGGTGGGGAATAAATGTAGTTCTATGCAGTGTGACTCCATTTTAAACCCATAAGCACAGGATTGCACCATGAAGAACCTACAAATTGGAATGCTTAAAAAGAATTATCACTATTGGGGAGAAAGTCTTAAATGAAAAGTACAGTAAGTCGATGAAGTGAATAGGTCCCTAATAATGTTTGGCATAAAGAGGTTCCATGTTGCACACTAAGCAACAGAATCTGTAATCAAACCCAATTCTCCACATAAAGACTCCGGCATAATGACAGGCATTTGCAGAGGGGGAAAAGAGAGCAGTATTAACTTGCATTTCAAGCAAAGTAGCTTATCCTGTGTCTAAAATAAACAACATAGAGCTTTTAGGCACTGTCAAATGTTGACATTTTAGATACTGATACTTTGCATTTGAAAATGACAAATGTTTCCTTAGCAGAAAGGGAGAGGGAGAATGTTTTTCTCAGCTCAACAGCCATAAATTCAAGTTTATATGTGGCATTTTTTATTGTTTTTCTCCAAGAAAGCTGGTCTAAAGCATGCACCTGTCAGTTATAACCTTGCTTCCTCTGGCTTCGTATTCCCTTCCATCACCCTTTTTAAAAAAAATCCTGCTAAAAGGCTCATCACGGGAAAGCTGGTGTAGGTTGCCAATTAGGCTCATATCCATTCTTACTCAGAACTGTGCTGTACGCAGTGAGATTGGATACTTTAATTGCATCAATGCTGTATCTTATTAAATGTTGACTACAGGCATGCTGGAGCCTCCATATTGTAAAAGGACTCTGAGTCAGGGCTAATGCTTCTGTTTGGACCAGGCAGCACTTAAAATGCTGAAACTAAGCTTTTGAGCCACACAGAACTTTTCCTGAGCCATTCAAGAATGAAAAGAAAATTAGGGATTCTGCAAAATTAAAAATAACACTATCAACATTCATATTGATTGTCTACATGTGAGTCAAGCCCCTCACTCATCTGTCTGGAAGTTTTTGCTCCAAGTTTGAACCAGATGCCATGCTGAGCAGCTTTGTGCCTGCACAGTGCACATCATTAAGCCTGGCAACTGTCTGGCTAGCTGCTTCTATAGGCTTTCCTGAATAAATTGCTTCATATGCAGTAGAGTCAAGGGCAGTTTGTGCTTTGGCAAATAACCTACATGTTGCAGCTTGCGGTAGTTTTCGCACCTGAGTAATTGGTGGACGGAGCTTTTTGTATCGCTGGTGAAGGCATGTATCCCCAAGGCTACGCTTCGGTCATTACTTACTTTTCCAGCACAGATTACTCACAGCTTGCCCCCTTTTAGCGCCTGCACACAAAAGATGAATAATTTAAATGATCTACAGTGAGGGTGGTGGATGAAAAAGCCTGTGGTCCCCATAAGGCAGTGTGAGAATGCCCAGGCAGAAATTGTTCCCAATTCGCACAGTTCACCTGTCTTTTCCATTAATAAACACCAAATTACTCAGCCATAAGGGAGAGAGGGAGACTTGTAACATCTGCTAATCACTACCTGTGAAATGTAAATGTTTCATGTGCTGAAAGAATGTTGTGAAGAGCAGCAAGGATGGGGGAAGCATGATGAGAATGTGCGTGATCGAACTGTGTGAATACAATGAGCAGTTTTTCAAATGTTAAATTGTGCTGATTGCAATTTGCAGGGAAGCTGCAAACTAAATTGACAAGCTATAGCGCATCCTTGGGGGGAACCAGATGTTTTCTGTGTTTAGCCAGCCATGTCATGTCAGCTTCTACCAGCCATACTTCTTGGTACCATGATACTGGAGATATGATGAAGAGCTCATTCTTGTGTTTTCATCACTATGCACAAGCCAATTCAAATGCGTCTGGATAAGGGCCGTTCTGTGTAGTGGTCATATTGCATGTGAAGTGAGCCACTTTACCATGTGTATCATCCCCACTGAGAGGAGATTTTTCATGCTGCCATCATACGTTTCTGACAGTGGCTAAAACCGGCATGCACATTGAGCATGCCATGGAATAAGTCATGTGGACAGTGACTCTTACAGAACAGAGCAACTGCACAGAAATGATGAGAGTAATGTAAGAATCCATCTTATATTTTGTTGTAAACCTGCTTTCACAAAGACGCTCAAAACACAAAGTAGCAAGAGCAAATCGATCCAGTTTCTCCTTTGAAATAAAATTAAGGGCGAAGTAGATATGTATCTCTACTGCTGTTCAGATTTCATAGATGTGATTGCCATTGTTGCCTTTAGCTGCATTTTTTCAGCAATGTGCTTTATAGCAGTTTTGCAACACCGTGATTCAGCAAGATACACAATGCTTTCTGGCAGGAGGAGTTGTTGCAGGAAGACTCAGATTGGGGTTCGTGCATGGGGCAGAAGGAATGTAATGCTCCCCCCTTGCCATTTTCATGATCAAAATCATCCTCCCCTCCCAGGCCTGCTACATGGCCCATAGGCAAAGTATACTGGTAACTATACATTTCCCCTTGTGGGGCAAATTGCTGCCCTCCCCACCATGGAGGTGACTGAAATCTGAAGATGGCTCCGGGAAAGGGATAACCATCCTCCCACCTACAATGTGTGTGTGTGTGTGTGGGGGGGGTTGCAGCTGCCTTTTCTAGTTTAAGAAAAACAACCCGGGGGGTTCCATTCACTGATTTCCCATCAACAACTACAATTAAGTTCTTGAAGAAATCTAGAATGAGCAGCTTTCCATTTCAGAGGCCTGCTGCTATTCTTACCTGAAAGTGGTGTGTGGGTTGGATAAAAGTATGATGTGAGAGTACAGCTGTGACTATAAAAATGTAGCACAAAAGACAGCCCTTAGCTAAAGAGATACTAGTGTGGAAATTCGACAATCAGATATGCATTGAAGCTCATTCTAAAGCAGTTTCGTATAAAGTAATCCAAAAGCCTCAATATTTATTACATCCAAAGCTGGCTTATAAAAGGAGACATTCCTAACAGAATGAAGCATTTTGCTTTCCTTGGCCTGATATTCATGAATGGTACTGTGCCGATACAGGCACTATTTATGCCAATACAAATAGCAAGAGACAGAGGGAGATTTCAACAGTAAACAAGTAAAGCTGTCAATAAAAGGGCGCTTTGTAAATTATGTATATTTTATTCAGTATAATTAGTCCCATTCTATTTAGCTGGGTTGGTATAATAAATGTGAAGTCTGTTTAACAAAATGCAGTTGATTGCAGATACATCTCATACACAGTAACTTAACATTCATCTTAACATCAAGCAAGAACCCTGTGCTTAAAGAACAATTTGACTTAACTTTCTATTGGATTCCATTTCCAGTTTCCTAACTTATTATTATTTTGGAATTGATATTACAGCACCTGTTCAAAATCCCTTGTTTTTCCTCAAAACTGTCCTCTGGTTGTCATTTCATTTTAAGGCAATATATTATTCATATGTTAAAAAGTGGATTTATTCATCTAACAACATGAACAAAATAAAGGAAGGGGGGAATCTTCTAAGGGATTGTCTCAAATGTTTTATTTTTATGACAGCAAATGTTAGAGAGTGGTCAAAACTCTTTATGCTCATGCAACTGATTCATTTGTGTTTTCTTGTGAGGACAAAAAAGGCATTTAGTCAAGTATTCATATGGTTGATGTGAATGGGCCAATTGGGTTTTCAATAACGTATTAACAAAAACAATGCTCATTTCAGCTGCAGCTTGTATTTCATGACTGAGTTCCATTTAAATGTTAGTATAGGTCTGAATTCATTGGAACACAAAGAAAAACAATTCTCTGTGATACTGGGAGCTTTTTCAAAAAAAAAAAGACAAAAATAATTTTCTCTTTTGTAGCATGAAAATACTTAGCATTAAATGACACAACCCAGTAATCTGTTAAGGATTCTAAAGATGGCACAGCTTATACATATTCAAATGTTCTGGTTACTTTATTAAATGAGTCTGTTGAGACTGAATAACATTCCATCAGCAATACTAATTTTCTGTATTTGTTAATGTTCTATTTTTAAACCAGAGGGAAATGTGAAGTTGCTGTGTCTTAACATGATAGTAAAACTGTATTGTTCGCTTACTTCCCCCCTCTATGGATAGACAAGAAATTTAATAGTAAGGAGAAACTAATTATGACTTATAGATCACCCCCCCAAAAAAATGCCACAGAGATTGTGCTTTCCATGTTCTTCTGAAAGTGTCTCAAACACTTTCCCTCAGCTACACCGGCATGCTAAACTCTGTTCAAATATATAAACATTCCACGTTCAGCGATTTGCATTAGTTCCACATAATCTGCATCAGCATTAATTAATCGAGTGCATAGTGCCTCTACATCTGTTAACCATTAGTCTTTACTCTAATTTATTAGATCTTTATCATTTACCTCAACAACCCATCAGAAACAGGCAATGAGTGAGTCTTGGCTCATGATGTCAAAATACTCAGTGGTACAGGCAGCAGACAGATTAATTGTGTATGAGAACATCACTCACTTATAATAGAATGTTTGGAGCATCAATTTGGCCAGGCCTTAGAATGTTGCAGAGGTGTGTTAGGACCAAGAGTGTTGGTCCTGAAGAACATGAAGATTAGAATATTATGACTGATGTCCTTCTAAATCCAATGAAAGCATAATATTTGTTCCTTTTAGCATAGTGACTTGAGTTACTTGCAGTACAATCCTATGCAGAGTTACTGGTTTAACTATGCACAGAAATTCTACTGTCAGTCTTCATTTTCCTTTAGCTAGAAGTCTTTTAACCAAAATAAAGTTAATGCAGGGAAAGATACTGTTTTTGGTTTTTCTTTATATTGAGTTACCTCTACTCTGGATGCTGGTTGTTTTGAACACTGATCATTTCAAATGTGTTTTGTTTAGGTCTGGTTGTATTGTAAGCTGACTCTGAATATTTTTACTAAACAGTGGGATATCATGCACAAATACATTATATTTCCCTCATTGAATTTACCATAGAAATAAATGAAAAGGTCTTTTAGTTAACATCACATTTAGGGAGTTCTTAGGGAGTTAAAATGACAACCCAAGAATACTGTTCAATTCCAAAAATATTTCCGTTCCAACAATATTTGACAATACTATCTAGATATATACACATGCAACAGATTATGCAGCAGGTTTTCATATAATACTACATATTTATACCCACAATGTATATATCACACACATGTAAGAGAAGGGTCCAATAGTTCTTTCTGCTAAGCAAGGAGTCTTCCTTAAGCAGGTTGTCTTCTCATAGAAAGAGTCTTCATCCAGTGAGAACTTTCTTCACGTAGCAGAAGAGAGTCATTGTACCCAGTCCTACATAGTCACACATATACAAACATATTCATACATATATACATGTTGGGGTTAATGTGAGCTGACTGGTAGATGTGTATAAACATGGTGTCTGGGGTCTGCCTGCCAACACCTCCTCGGATAAGAGATGGAGGAAGCTGGCCCCAGCCCTCAGATGCTATAGGAAGACCCGCCAGACAAGGTGGAGACTCTGTCAGGTGCAGACATGAAGTCTCGGGCAGAAATCAGTGTGCCACACCCTCAGTCCTGCAGCCTGGGATCCAAAGATGAAGTAGAGGCCTTGTAGCCATCAGCCTCACCCCTGGGGTCACCAGAGCCCTTGGAATATTGGAGAAGGCAGGCCCAGGGGGAGGCACAGCAGCAGCACCATAATGTGCAGTTGGCAGCCCAGCACTGGTCAACCTTTGCCTGTGAGTTAGAGTCATTGCAGGATCAGGGCTGATAACTCTGTAGGCTGCTCAGTCATTGATGACTTGCACTGTCCCTGGATGACTCAGTAGGCTGGTGAGTTGCACCAGGACCTAAATGATGCCTGCACACACTCTCATAAAAGCAGAGAATGTGCATAAATTGACAATGTTAATCAGCAAAATATGCATCAACCACCTACAGTTTGTATATTGCCTGGATATTTGTGTCAAGGGACTAACTCACTTGCAGCCTGAGTGGTCCAGCACAGCCAAAGCATGATACGGGCTTGGAGACCAACTGCTTGGGTGGGCTGGGAGTCACTCCTGCCTGGATGGCAGCAGGCCAGAAATGCCTTGGTGGTGCTGCCTTGGCCAGGAGCAAGAGGAGCAGATGCAACGTCTGACTTTTGCAGTACCATTTGTGCAAATGATACAGTATTGGGCACAGGGAAGCTGAGCTGCTGAGCATGCCTGAGCACAGCTGACTAGGCAACCAAATACTGAGGAGAGGCCCAAAAGTCTTAAAGGAGGGGATATAGCCAAATGGGAGTGAGGCTGACTAAGAGCCAAGCCAGCGGCCATGACGGAATCCTACTAGTGCAGGAGACTGCAGGAAAGCAAAGAGGCAGAGGAAACAGAGTAGGGTAAAGCCTCTCACTAGTAGTCTGAGGCCTGCATGTTGCCAGGACCTGCTGAGGTATGCCCTTTACAGCTTGTCTGGATTGACTTTGCCCCTCATTCATCTGACCCCAGCTCCAGTCTTCCCCTCCTTGGCTGACTACCAGCTGGCTGAAGTACCACAGTTCTTTCTGACCACTAACAATCCTGAGTGCAGCACAGGTGTTCACCATAGGTATAGAGTCATCCCTATGCATTGTTGGGATCATAAGGAGGGAAGCACACCATACCTCCCTGCCTAAGGGACATACCATCCTCACCTTCAACTCCAGTTGGCATCCATCTATTGCTGTATCATCTAATTTCCCAGATGATATGTGCAGCTGAAAGCCTACATTTATGATTTAACCATGCATACAGAGCTCATGCATATGAAATCAGGTGATACAGAGATGCATGGTCATCTGTCCGTTTCAGAGGCTGACATGCTGGGTTTGTGGAGAGGGAAGGTTCACATCCTTCCTCTCACTCCCCACCTGCAGAATATCCAAAGTGTTGCCCTATTTTTGTATACATTTTTATGTTGCTTGGGTAATATGCGTAGAGGAACATTTGTGTATTTGCCATTCGTTGTGCAATTTATGCTGTCCATTTGTTCACATTTTTCTAACTTCATTTGAAAACTATGCCAATTGATTGGACAGTTTGTGAAATACTCTCTTGATGGTGTCAATGTATATACATTCTGAATGCCTTCATGTAAATATGCACCATCATTCTCTGTTGAACTCACATTAACCTAAGATCAAACTGTTGGGCAGTGGAGGATTCAGTGACTTTGGGGTAAGTCATCACCTTGTACACAAACACCAGTAATGGAATAAAATGAATGGAGGCTCACGGGAGCAGTGGCTGCATTGCTTCTGATGAGCTCTTGCTTCTGCCAACATAAATGCAAAGTAAAAGTGATCTACAGCATTTGGAATGCAATCCTTATTCTACTAGCATAGGGAATGTTCTATACCTCTTTAACATTATGGCAATTACTATATTTTTAAATAGATGAATTCTCATAAGAAGACAAAACCAGAAACTATGGCTGTAGCATAAACTGAATAGAGTTCCATTAAATTCCAGTATTTTGAATAAAAGGACGCGGCTTGTTGCCGGCCTATAATGATAATTATATCATCAACCAGTAGGGGAGGTTTCTCTGGAACTTACATAAAAGATATGGAAACACAAGCTTACACAGCTGTTCTTGAAAGCATCTGTGGTATTTTCCTCATCTTCGCAACCATTTGGAAGATGAGAAGTATTCCAACAGTATAAAAAATGCATTTGTCTTCCTTTAAAACCTGAAGCAATGTAAACTGGAAGGAGAAGGTCTCAACACCTCGCTCCTGCCTTATATCATGCAACAATTGATATAAATGCTTATTGCATTAGCCTTACTGGACCTAATGTATCAGCTTTTGAGCAGAAGTAGACAGAAGTTGGGGGCCTGTGTGAAATCTGTGGGATCTTTGAAATCCTTCTCTTTTACCTCAAAATCTTCCCCTCCACAGTTATTAAGGCTGCCAATTTTACCCCTGTTTCCCACCACTGCCCTGGAGGCCGGAAGGAGAAAAATAATGTTTAAAAACACTGTCAGTAACAACGTGATGTCACTTCCAGGGAAAACTGAGAAGTGATGTCAGTACCATTCAGACTGACATCACTTCTGGGTTCTCTGGAAGTGACATCACACCAGCACTGAGAGTGTCCCCCCATGTCCCTGCCCCCCCCCCCCGATTCCCTAATGATTCTATATGCCCTCAAAGGCTGGAGCAGGCTAATTTCTATTCTACCCCTTTTCTGCTTTAACTGACTCACAGCTGCTCTCAGCTCTATGTCTCTGAAGTACATAAGAACATAAGGAAAGCCCTGCTGGATCAGACCAGTACTCCATCTAGTCCAGCATCCTGTCTCACACACTGGTCAGCCAGTTCCTTTGGAGGGCCAGCAACATGGCACAGAGGCCGATGCCTTCCCCTGATGTTGCTTCCTGGCTTTGGGATACAGAGGTTGATTGCCTCTGAATGTGGAGGTTTTCCTCAGTCATCATGGCTAGTAGCCACTGATAGACCTAGACCGATTTCACACAAGAGCTGTGCTGCAGTCGCGCCTCCCTTTGCCCCACTTCTATTGGTCAATTTCCCACTCGAAGCCACGCAGCCGCATTCTGACCTGTGGCTTCGCCCGATTTTCCCCGCAATTTCATTATCTAATTTTCTATCTAATCCCCCCTGTGACTATCACTACATCCTCTGGAAGTGAATTCCACATTCTAACCACTTTCTGTGTAAAGAAGTATTTCCTTTTGTCTCTCCTGAATCTACTGCCCATCAGCTTCATTGGGAGCCCTCAAGTATATTCAGGCCTGGAGGCAGGGGTCATTTCGTAGAAAAAGAGGTGCAGGAGCTCATTAGCATAACTTATTAGCATAATTTATTTGCATATGCCACACCCCCTGACATCACCGGAAGTGTGTCAGAAGGCAGCACCCACCGCCCAGGCTCCACTGGACTGTTTTGGATTGCTAGCTATGGGGGGGGGGAATGCACAGATCTGCCCTCACTGAGGAGGGAGAACCTGTACCTGAAGGCAGGATGGGGGGGGGCTGCAACTTACCTGGCTGTTTCTTGCTCCTTGTGGCCTGACTGAGGGCTGCTGGGAGCAGGGGGCAGGGCTTGTTGCATGTGCCCACCCCCTGGGCTCCTTACTGCCAGAGCTCCACTCCTGTGCGCTCCTGCAGGAAATGACCCCTGCCTGAACCCTCCCATTTGGTTATCTTATCTATATACTGTTAGCCACGTGTAGCTCTCATCTGGGAATACTTAAATCCATGGACTGGGGCCACATAGAAGCAAAAGAGATCTTCCTACAAACTTGGGGACTCCAGTCCCCAAGTTTGCAGAAACATCTGAAATCAAAATTAAAATATATAGGGGGGTTTAAACCCCACCCAATACATTTGCATTGTCTGTGCATGCAGAGACAATGCTTTTACCAGATGAGGAACCGCTCCAGCCCAGCCCAGTGGCGGATCCCAACAGCCACTCTGGGACTGGTCTCAGTGTCAAAGGAAGAGGACACTGGCAGCCGGGTCCAGTGGCAGCGGAGGACGCCAGCAGCCATGCCAGACCCAGCCATGGATGTTACTGTAGCTGAGCTGGGCTCAGCCATCACAGCAGTAGATGCCAGCAGCTGCACCAGACCCAGCCACAGAGGACACTGGTAGCCACACTGGCCTTTGCAGTGGCCAGGGAGAATGCTTGCAGCCAGGCCAGGTTTGGCTGTGGCAGCAGAAGACAGGCTTGGCGGTGGTGGCCAAGGACACCAGCAGCTGTGCCAGGCCCGGCAGCGATGGTGGGAGACCCCAAACTCATTAGTAGCCATGCCAGGCTTGGCGCTGGGGGGAGGATATGGGATTCCCTGTGGGTCCCCCCTCCACTGAGGCATGTGTGGAATCACCAGCAATGAGGATAGGGATCCTCCAATTGTATTGTGGGTCTCCATTGCAGTGGCCAGGGAGAATGCTTGCAGCCATGGCAGGTTTGGCTGTGGCAGCAGAAGACGGGCTTGGCAGTGGTGGCCAAGGACACCAGCAGCTGCGCCAGGCCGGGCAGCAATGGTGGGAGACCCCAAACTCATTAGTAGCCATGCCAGGCTTGGCGCCGGGAGGAGGATATGGGATTCCCTGTGAGTCTCCCCTCCACTGAAGCATGTGTGGAATCAGCAGCAATGAGGATAGGGATCCTCCCATTGTATTGTGGGTCTCCACTTGTAAAGTTATATTGTTGTGCATGTCTGGATTTCCATGAATACGTAGACACTAGTGCCTTGTTTGTAGGTGGCCAGGTTGTGCTGCTTTCATGATCGGCACAAAGCACAACCATTTTACTATTAGAAATACTACCCTCCTGTTAAGAGCTGCCTCTAAGGTCCTGCTCTCTGTGCCTGTCTTCAGAGATGAGGCAAGTGGCAGCTAGCAACATGGCGTTTTCTGAGGTGCCACCTCCCCTCTTGAATGCCCACCATGTTGAGGCTTGCCTGGTGCCAAGTTAAAAGACTCTCACTCAGGTTTTAATCAGGAATTTTATCTCACCAACTTTTTAATGGGCTACCTCTGTTGTATGGATAGTTTTTATGCTGTCTAATGGCTTGTTTTTCATGGTTTGAATTTAATATTGTGACATCATTTTAATTGTAAACAGCCTTGAGCAGGACCCTGAAGAGACTGCATAAATATATGCTAAATAAATGAATACAATCACAAGTGGAGAGTGGCAATGAATTGTCGGGCGGGGGAGAGATGAAAAATAAATGGAAATTCCACCCTACCTCCGGATCCTATAAGCTCTCAGGGATTTAAACAGGCTGATTTCTTGTTCTCTTTCTTTCCTTTAACAAACTCTCAATTGTTCTCAACATTCCATGTTTCTAGGAGCACATTCTGTTGTCTTCAGGCCTTTGGGGAGGTAGTCCTTTTTTCCATTTAATTTACAAACTCATATTCTTGGGGTGTCCCCAGAGTATATTACAGACCTTATCCATGGTCTGCTTTTGCATCGGTATAGGGTTGGCAGTCCAGCAGTGGCAATTGGAAGAAGACATTGGGAGGTCAGGACTTGTAAATCACTGTCACTCTGACAACACAATGTCAATTCCAGAGGTGATTGTAATTTTTCATAGCGTTTCAGTGGAATCCTAGAGCACTGGCCTGACTCAATGATGTCACTTTCATATTTGCACCAGAAGTGACAATGTACAATTGTAGCAATATCAATTTACCCCTCATTATTGTCCCACTGTCCTAGCAGTGGGGGCCTGGGG
>NW_015168666.1:72903-113785 GCF_001447785.1 Gekko japonicus | reverse complement strand
TATGCAAATAACCTCTGTGTTCTGACTGGCTATGGGGGGTAGAGGAACAGCAAAATGATTAGAATGCTGGAGGCAGGACTCAGGCAAAGCAGCCAGTGGATAGGGAGACCCTCTGAATGACAGATCAGAGAGCGAACTGATTTTAGAGCATGTGGAATGTTCTAGAGAAGTGCCACCACCATTCGGCTTTTATTTATAAGGGAGATTGGGCTCAATCCAGTCAACACCTATCCATGGAGGGATCCCTATGATGCAGAGCAGAGGCTTATTTCACCCTCCATCTAGGGTTACCAACTTCAAGGTGAGGCCCGGAGTTCTCCTGGAATTACAATTGATCTCCAGACTACAGATATTAGTTCCCCAAAGGTAATGGCAGCTTCAGAAGATGGAGTCTGTGATATGCCAGAGTCTAAGAGATAACAGCCCAGAAAAAGTACCTGTGTCTGATATGAAGGGAAGAAATGAACAAAGCTCTGTTATGCCCCAGTTATGAGGTAATGGCAGCTTCAGAAGATGGAGTCTGTGATATGCCAGAGTCTAAGAGCTAACAGCCCAGAAAAAGTACCTGTGCCTGATATGAAGGGAAGAAAGGAACAAAGCTCTGTTATGCCCCAGTTATGCAATCATTCTATACAGGGATGCTTTGTGACGATAGTCTGGTTCAAGCCCATATTATTGTAAAACATTTGGCATATAAGGAAAACATTTTCCAGCATACTACAATAGACCGTGTGTGTATTGCTTTCTTTTTTTGGAGGGGCGGGGGAGATATCTGATCTTTTATTAAATGAATACACGACCTTTTAAACAGAATAACTGTAACACTGAAAAGCAGCAGTTTTGACTATCTTAACCAACACAACACTACAATAGATCATTTTCTTCAAGCCCAGGTTTGTCCTAATCACTGATAAAGCAGGATGTAGGACTCAATTTTAATACTAAAAGGGATCCATTGATGAAGAAAGTTTCCCCTTCACTCTCCCATGGCTTTCTTCCCCACAGTTCATTGCCTCCCCCTCCCCATCAGTTTCCAAGGCTATACTGAGCTGAGTTGCAGTAGAGAGAACTCCCCTCACTCACATGCTTCTTTGCCTTTAAAATCAGAACCCTCACACATTTTACACACGATCGGGGCACATGCAGGTTTAAACCAATGCATGTGCCATTGTCTCATGTGCTATGAGTCTTATTTTCCTTTCCTTTCATTTTATTCCCTTAGAAGTTCATTGATTCATAAATTTTGAGCAGTGGAAAATACTTATTCCTTATTTTTGGATGCAAGGGCTAAAAGAGCTGAGATGTATTTTGCAATTGCTAAGGTAAACTTAGGATCCTTATTGCTAGGCAAAAGAACCAGGGTCTCTGGAGTATAAGGGGATGGTTTGTTAATTAAAGGTTTAATATAATGATCCTTTATATTTTCAAAGAACCTACATTCGAGCAGGGCATGAAAGGATGTATCGATCCTATTAAGGCCACAAGGGCAAATTCTGTCAGAATAGAGTTTTCTTCTTACATACTTTATACAATATTCACATTCTGTATATACTTTAAATCATGACATTTGAAATTATTTGGAAAGAAGAAGAAAATAGCTTTGAGGCAAAACATACAATGAGGTTTATGTTTCATGTTGAGTCTCCAGTGAAAAGAGAAGAACAAAGTTCTCACAGCTACTTTTAAAGAGCAATCCTGTTCAGAGTTAGACCAGCCTAAACTCACTGATTTAAATGGACGTAGAATGGAGTAATGCTGCACATGACTGCATGCTTAATGTGGTAAAGTGAACATAAAGAGACTTTATCATGTCCTTTTAATGTGATTACAAGGAAAAACTGGGGCCCCAAAACATGAGAGTGCTAATAACATACTATTTTCCTTTGCATGCATGGCCTGCTGAAGGTCATGAACAATGGATCACTTTCTCTCACTCTAAGAAATAATGAAAACATTTGAAGGGGAATTGTACAGCCTTATTTATGTCAGATCTCCTGAAGCCCTACACATCTGGAGAATTGAGGAGTCTGAGCTTGCTCTATTGTCTAGTTTTTGATTGGGCAAAAGAGCACCAGTCACTAGTAACTTGTTTGTACCATTACAATCAACACTACTTTGTGATAATAAATCATTATCCTCTTCCCTTTATTTAGATTTCTCTACAGCCTCTGTATCACATATTTCTATACTTCTCACCCTCTCCCTTCTTTGTTTTCTATTCTTTAAAAACTAGAAGTCACAGGGGGGGGTATCTTTGAGCCTTCCTTGCCACCATTCCCTGGGAGATCCCTGTGTGCCAGCATGAGACGTAAGCATTTATGTTATGTGCTTGCTTTGGTTTCACCCCAAATACATTCTCCTGACTGACACAGACATGTGGTCTTTATTCTCCTTTAAACGGATAAGCATGCCTCAGTGGAACATCTGAAATCATTTTCCTACAGTGGTGAGAGTAATTTTGAATGCATTGCATTGTGATGTGGTAAATACAGAAGATGTTGAGCAAATATCATTGCCCATCTCTTTTAGGATGAACTTAACATAAATAAAAAGGAGAAGTTAGATCTGATTATTGTTATGTTAAGGAGCTATTAGGAACCAACAGAAGCTGGATTTGTACATGCAGCAGAATGAGATGGAAGAGTCCTGAGACAGTAGAAGGGACGGAACCATTTCAGAATGCAGGTATGGGAGCATATTTATGAATATTCTCCTATGTTAAAAAAACAAAGAAGTAAAAAACAGTATGCATAGTAGGGAGACAGCAAGTCTTGAACCTTCCTCCTTGTTGTCCTAGTTTTCTGCTTGTGGTCCTTTTTGTAACTGAGAGTACATTCAAAAGTAATACTTTCACCTGTAGTTTGAATTGGTACAATCCATTCTACCTCCTCAGGGCTGTACCACCTCATTCTTATCTCATTCTTCTGCATTATTTCATCTTGAAACAAGATTCTGGAGATAGATTCTTCCTACTTATTCTTCCAGCTTGATATAAGAATGCCTCTGTAAAACTGGAACTCCAAGGACAACCCATATTTTATATATCATTACATTTTCCTAATTTAAAAAAAATACAACAACATGGCTATCTGTGATACAACTGGATAATGTTTTTTTATGTTGCGTGCAACATTCCTAGAGCATTGTGGACAAACAGCCCCTGGAACTGACACTGCCATATCAATGATATTATTCCCCTTGCATTTTTTCCCACTGTGAGAGCAGGGGAAAGCCAGTGGGATATGGGAGGCTGTCACAGCGGTCAACCTGGTAAGTATGGATAATCTGACTGTGCAGGCATAAAAGGGGAATGAACTTCAAATTATTCCCTGCTATGTAATTCAAGTATGTCATATTAATGACTTGATCATGACTCAGAGGGATACATGCCTCAAATATCAATCAAGGAAATTTAGTTCTTGGATTGGGCAAAAGCAACTACAAGCTGCAACATGGCCCTGGAGACCAAACTGCTACTGCAAAGGCATGAAGGAGCTCAAGATGAACTTTGACAGCAACCAAAAAGGCAATGAGGAACTTTAACCTTCTGCATAAGGAAGTCAAGTAAGATAAGTTTGCCCAGTGTCAAAGTTTATGTCAAAGTTTGCAGCATCCCTGCTACCATAACCACTACCAATCTATTCCTTACTTCGTCTCTTCAGTTTCTGTTCTTACCTTACTCATTTCCAGGTTCTAGAGTACAATTTCTGGTCAATAGGCTGTGCCTCTTCTTGTTGTCACAGCATATTATGTTTAAATGACTCTGCCCTACTTCCCCTTCTGACTTTTCAGACCACTTCCTGCTAGCAGTTTTTGAGCTGCGGAATTCTCTCAAGAGCAACCAATCCCTTTCCTGTTGACCTAAAAGACTGCAAGTGATGCTTTTGTACTGGGCCGCTGTGCCCTCAGAAACACCATATTCCAGGACTAATGGAAGAAGGTAATGGAAGACGGGGAAATGCTGACCTTCTTGCCAACATTTTTTTTAAAAGTTCTTTATTGATAAGACTGTGACGCAAGATAAATTCTGCTTCAGTGAAAACAATAATTGCTGAAGGCTATGGAAAGAGAAGAAACATTGATCCTGCAGAAGTAGAGAACAGAAGACTACAATAATCCCACTGTGCCTAAAACCATGCTTGCCTCACAGATTATGCCCACTTGTTATTCACAATCACAAACAGCATGATAATCTGATCGGCATGGTAAATGGTGTACACTGATGGCTGGTTATGTGGAGACAGGTATCACATGGAGCAATTTTTAAACTTCCACATGGCAACTATAGTTCGGTTCATATTCCTTGTCAACTATATGGATTTATTGGTTTATACTTTGGGCAAGTTACCATTTCTCAACCTGAATTCCCCATCGGTAGATTTACCAGAAGTAAGTCATAAGAAAAAATATTTACTTAAAAGTAAGCCCCAGTGATTTCAACTAGATCTTCTTGCTAGTAAGCATTATTAGGATGACAGCTTTAGAAAACTTTGGTATGGAGAAGTATTCAGAAGCATTTCTCAATGTTTTACAGGTCTATAATAGTTTTTCCCACAGACTCTGAGATCCAAACAACTCTTTTGTGCAGTTAAAATTAATGATTTGAGGGTGTCTTTCAGTATTCAGGCTGAAACAGCTATTTCAGTACTATATACTTTCTACGGAAGAAAAAGAGTAAAGATTACAGTTTGTTGGCCAGTTTAGAATGATGAATTGGGCCACTCTGAGCTGTTACTAAAACATTGTGTGATTATTTTGAGGGAATAAAAAAAAATGAAAATACTGAAAATTCTTACTGGTGTTGTCATAGGATATTGTAACAGTACATTACAACATGATGGACATCCTGGAAGACAGCGTTAGAAATAGTGATTTGAATATCAAAGGCTGCAGTCCTATACACACTACTTGGTAGAGACCCACTGACCAGTAGAATTTACTTCCAAGTAAATATGTATAGGATTTTGTATGCACAGAACTTTCACCGTGTGAAGTACTCTACAAATTCCTTTTGCTATTAGAACTCATGTACCTCCAAAATATTCACATCATAAATCATTAATCTTCTCTTCCTTGTCCTGAGCAATAACAAAACCATTCCAGAGATGTTTGCAAATTTTCTATTTCATCAAAGATTATTCAATTGTTTGATTTGTAAATCCTAATCTTGAAATTTTTTGGGAAATGTGTAACTTTTTTAGAGGAACAGCATATATCACTTTTAGGAACAGGTCTATTATTGTTGCAGATGTTATCTACTTTAGAATTCACACTGTATTACTAAGTGAAGAGAGAAAAATAAATGAAAATTACAGGATTATAACTTCTAGTGCTATGAAATGCTTCCAAACTAAACATCCCTCTCTAAAACATTTATCAAATACCATTTATTGCACTAAATGAATCACCTTGCAATGTGCAGGTCTCCCATTACTCCATTCCCTCCCCCCCACTTTTGAAAGTTCTGAATTTCTGCTCAAGCCTTTCTGTTTAGAAGCCAATTGGGGGTGCGGCTGTGGTTCATTGATAAAAAAAATCTGCTTTGTATGCATAAAGTGTCAGGGTCAATCACTGGTATCTCCAGTTAAAATTATTAGTTAGCAGGTGTTGTGAAAGTCCTCTGTCTGAGACCCTGGAGAATTACTGCCAGTCAAAGTGGACAATACTGATTTTGACAGACCAATGGTCTGATTCACTTTAAGACAACTTCACATGTTCAGTTCAAGTATTCAGAAAGAAGATGTGTTACAGTTTTTATCATGCGACACTAGGCCAGAATGCAAACTGAGGTTCATTTGTTCAAAAGTACCCCTCACCCAAATCTGTTTGCACAAAGAAATCTACAATATCTGGCAAATGTCCACTTTCCGCTTGGCATCCACAACAAGAGATGGTATAGGCCTGGAGCAAAGCAATACATGATCTTTCTGAGCATTTCACTGGACTTTATCAAATGATGCCTCATGCACATTTTAAAATGGTGTTAGTCTATGAGGACTACACATGGATGCTTTCTGAACTGGCCATGGCTACAAGAGAAACATGAATTTGTAAGATTTTGTACGACGTTATTATCATTTTGCATGTTCACCTATGTAAAAATAAACACATATACAAAGCTAAATACATCACAGCATGATAGCATAACTGCATATGCTCTAAGATATTTCCCTTCCTCCACTCCAAACAGCATTCCTCACTCACCCGACCTCAAAACACTTTCCAGTATTTAACTCTGCCTTATATTCTGTCAGGCCAACTGTTCAACAGCAGCTGACCACACAAAATAACAGCTGTTATGCACAGTAAAAGCCCACCTAACCACAGACTGGGGAAGCAAGCAGGGACATGTCGTTGCCTGTTATAGTTGCATTGCTAGAGTTAATTCAATTTAAATACCATAAAGTCAAGGAAAGTATAGTGCGTTGTCAACATAAGGGGTGAGCCACAACACCCCAGCAAACACCTTACAACATCAGCAATGCAAAAAGAAAGTCCAAATGTGCATTTTTAAGCAACTCATTTTTTAAATCAATATTGTTTTCATTACTAGCTATCATAGAATGAAATTGCAGTGGTAGAAAAGTTGAAATAATGGAGTCCATTTTCTTTAATGGGTTCCAATGGAATCCATTTTCACATAATGGCCATCATCTTCCATTTACCCATTTTAGACTTAAGCTTCTCAAACAGAAGCCTCCAATAGTACACAAGAAACCATTTTTGAAACTTTGGGATATTACAAAAGCAGGTTGTTGTGTTTTTTTTTTGGGGGGGGGAATACAATGGGCTGGGGGTGAGTCTCCTGCTCCAAGGAAGCCGAAAACCTCCATCCGGTTATATACAGGTAGATGTGTATGGGAGCATTCCTAATCAAGTCTACTTAGAAATGTCTCATGTTATTCAATGGGCTTAATCCTAGGAAAGCGGTTTTAGGATGGCAGCCTACAGTTACTAGGGATGGTAGATAGAGATGCTCACTTTCATATGCATCAAAAGGCAAATTTAACCTGTTCAAGGAAGCTTGGATGATGATCATAATGCCAATGGGCATCGCTATCATGGATGTGTACAGAAGGCTGCTTCCAGCTGCAGATCATTCATGCTGGACTGAGGCAAAAACATGAACTCTCGGCTCTGCAGCCAATGTGCAAAGCAGCGGTCTATGTATGATTCCAATATGTATGGTGCAAAGAAGCAAGCAGAACAAAAGAAAATATTTAATGAAGGTTAGATGACGACCCTAACTTATAGGACAAGGAGACCTTTCTCTGGGAGAAAAAAGAAAATATTTATTAGATCTACATTCAGTACATTTAGATTTCCTAGGAGATGTGCTGTCCCCTTTTGTTTGAAAAGAGAAAGCAGCTATGGATAATGCCTATGAGAATATCAGGCCAGAAATAAATGGTTTCTTAATAGATGACCTTTCACCTCAACTCCAGTCTCCCAGAGAATATCTTTGACTTCTTCAGAAGTATTGCTCTCACAGACAACAAGTGTGGATAAAGAGAGCTGCACAAACCAGCTGATGAAGAAACACTTCTTCAGGACAGAGCTTCGCAAGGTTTCTTGATGTTAGAGATGTCAAAGGTGGCATCAGTCTGGATGTCCTTTCTAAATTAAGGAAATGGAGGAAGCTAATACTGACAGTGCCTGATAATAAGATTCTGAACTTAATGCAGTCAGGTCAGCTGCTACAATGATAGCTCCATCATCATCTTTCACCAGTTGAAGCCTCATTAACATTGGTTCAATTTGTAGCCAAACTGCACTTTTAAGACTGAGCTGAAAGCCACTGAGTGGAAGCATGTGTGTGTTGCACGTGTGTGCGGGGATGGGGGGTAGGGTGGATGCATAGAGAATTGGCCCCAGTATAAAGGATGTCACATTCAGATCCTGACTAGCGATTTTTAATAGAAAAATCCCTGCAAATAAAGCAAACCATGTAAAAATATTGTAGAAAAGCCTCTTTGTGTACTGGTATCTTATTGAAAAGCTAACAGTTGCTAATAAGTGATTTCCCCATCCAGGTGCTGGTCACAGTAACTGACTATATATTGGGTTTCAATAAGTAATATTATGATTAGGGTTCTCAGCTTCCGGGTGGGTCCCGGAGACCTCCTGGAATTACAAATGATATCCAAACTACAGAGATCAGTTTCCCTGGTGAAAATGATTTCTTTGGAGGGTGGACTCCATGGGCATTGTATCCTGCTGCGGTTTCTCCTGTCCCCAAACCCTGCCCTTCCTTGGCTCTACCCCCAAATCTCCAGGAATTTCCTGAGTCAGTTACCAAACCTAATTACAAAAGTCAAGTTCAGTTACAAAAATCAACCTGACAAACAAGGCTGATATTTGTAGATAGATATAGTGTTAAAATGTAATATTAAATTAGAACTAGAGTATCTGGTGCCATTTAAACTGTGGACTGAAGCAGTTTTGTTTTTAACTAGGCAATATTAATTTGACTTTTGTGGGAAGAATTTTTCTTTGCATACTAATTTATTTGTTCTTGCAGAAATCATAAATGAATGAAATACAGAAACTGGTTTGTGTATTGTACTCTTCTAGACCACTGACAACTTTAAATAAACCCAGCATAGGCCTTATCAATTGCTAAATTACTGCAGAAGCATCAATTTAATAACATTTAGGCAGAACTCTGTTATGAATTTTAAGCAGGGGGTAACCTTTTCCTCCAAAATCTGCTAGGAAATGTAGAACAGAACAATGCCTTCTAACTCTTTCACTTTTTACTGTCTTGCATGGTAACAGTGCTTCATAACATGCTTCCTTCACCAGACTCACCAATGACCTTGGGAACAAAGAAGGTTATCAGAGGAATATGCACAGGTCCGAGTCACACAACCTTATTTAGTCAATGAATGCAAGAAGTGTTTGTGTATGGATTATGTGCAACTGACACTTCTATTTGTAGCTACACAAAGAGGCAGCTTGCATTTCGAGCCATTTTTTTTTCTGAAAGAGAGCCAAAGATCATTGGGGGGCGGGGCGGGATAGCCTGTCTTACTAATTAACGTAGTGCTGCTAATCCAACCACCCTCTCTCCAAAGAAAATACATCACCTTAAAATGGAATGTAGAGATCTCACTTTATTTTTACTTCATTATCATAGCCCCACATTGTTAAATTTTGAAGGGACTAATACAATACACAGCTGGGATGATCTTCCCTACATACAGCTAACATACGCTACAAACAACAATGGAATACAATAGGTTTTTCCTCAGCTTCACTGAAATGCTTAAGATGAAAATCTATATTTATTTCTATAGAGGCTTTACGATAAAACCATGTTAACACAACCTCTGATTCAAAGAAGCTGACTGCCTGAGAACATTTAAAATGAGATAAAACTGTTGCTTTTTGCCCATTTTTATTTCCTCCAACCATTTCAAGACACACCATGAAGAAATTCCAGGTCTCAATTTTCCTTCTCAGATATTTTCTAGTCCCTGTATGTGGGTTAGGAATACATAAATTAGCTTTCTTCTAATGTGTCCTACAGATAAAATAAAATAATGCACTCTAAAGCAGATGTTAAAAGATTATATCGTATTCTCACAACCAGCAACTAAATCATAGTGCTCTCCTGTGTTGAAGACATTTCTATTAATGAGCGGTAGACTTAGGTCATTGTTATTTTTAGTAATTTAGAGAGGCAGATCAGATTATTAATGTAGTCCCAGATAATGCGTCTGAAATTCACAATGTCCCCAATGATCTCATGCTTCAAGTCACAGTGAGAATAGCAATCCTGGAGAATGGAAAGGTCTGAAATGTACAAAGTAATATGGAAGAATCTTTCAGTGATGTCATATTTTGGGTTATACAGCTTCCCATTCTTTGTTCTGCTATTATCTCTGTTTATGGATGGGTAGGAGATGAATGCATTCTTAGCATATGTAACTTTCCAAAAAGTTTCAATATGATGATGACTGAGTCAACAGTCACTTACTTGACTGGACTAAGGGACTTTCTGTATTATATTCACTGTGGAGCTATGGAAAAGGCAGCCATCCAGGTAGATAAGCCTATATCCCCCAGGCAATCTCAGTTTTGATGCAGGTTAGGACAGAGGAATCACAAGCCATCTTGCCTACTCTGTCACCTTGGCTGGGGGGAAGACGACTGAGGGGATCTGTATCCTCAAAGAGTAATAAATAAAGGAAAGAGGACCTTTCATACATATTTTGCAAGTCCAATGTATATGAAAAAGGACCTTTCTGTTTAAGTTGTAATGTTTATTTAATAATCAGTAAATGGAGCAGGAAGCAATTACATTTTAATTATGGCTAAGCAAGTGATGACAAGATTTTGCTGGTATTCTTCACATGCCTATGGCTTCCCCCCCCCAGTTGCTCAATACAGTTGTTGCTATCATGGTGTAGTAAAAGAATTTATTAACATTTTCATGGTATGAAAAATGATAATATATTTAATTGGAGAGGCCTGCCAGTGAATACAAATGTTTAGCCTATGAAATTTTTTATGGTAGCATGGATTCTGGAATTTCTGTTCCGAAAAGCTAAATTCATTGTCTCTCTAATATGGAAACAATATTCTCAGGGCTGACTTTTATCAGTTACCCCAAACAGGGTTGCTAAGTGATTTCCTTCCCCTTTAAAGCCTCAGGGCACTGGAAAAGTACACAACTGTCATGTCTTCACTTCCTTCCTCCATTCATTCACATTTCTACCCCGCCATGGTGGGGCAGCTGGGGAAGCGAAGGGGAGGCATTTTAACATGCCTCCCCTTTCTCCCTTGGCTTCCCCAGCTGCCCCCTTGGGGACTTGGGAAGAGAAGGGAGAGGGAAAAGGCATGCTTAAATGCCTTCCCTCCCCCAAGCCGCTTGGCCACATCCACTGGTCAGTTTCACTCCCCTCTACCAGTCAGCTATTAGGTTTAAATAGCCTAAACCTATCAGCTGACTGGCAGGGAGTGAAACTGACCAGTGGATGTGGCAGAGGGCTTGGGGAGGGGAGGGAAGACATTAAAACATGCCCTCTCACTCTCCCCCCAGGTATAATAGACCCAAATATATTTGGAAATACTGAATATACTATATTGATACTTGGGAAATTTAGTATTTACTGATATTTTTTCGGGTCTAATATACCTGAAACTGAAAAATACTGACTTTTTTATCCTTGCACACCCCTACTAATAAGATTGAATGTGATGGCAAAACTCCTTCCTGGTCCCTGACCTCGAAGCTCCTAGGGCCCATGATTTCATCTGCACCTGTGTCTGACTCTTGATGATTTCTTACCTCTCTTGAAACTGCAAGTTATTCAGTTCCCAGAGAGAAGCCTATAAATTGACTAGGCCCGAAAACCTGAAACAAAGTTTTGAAAAGCCAAGAAATGGTTAGAGAAAGGCCAGTTTCTGAACAATCATTAAATAAATGTTAGGTCAGGGTCAATGGATTACATTTCTCTTTAGTTACTTCCAGCATCCATTTCTATTAATGTTTCAGCAGAACAAAGGAAACAGGTGCTTATGTGAAAGGAATGTAGAGAATGGAAGAGAGTTTCTTTCCTGGGGATACATAAAAGATGAGAGTCTAGTCCTCATAGAGGAGTGAATCCAATGCTGAATGCACAACAAGGAAACTCCAGTTTATCTTGGTTTTTATGTCTTAATGACATTTCTTAATAATATATTAACACAACGGAAACAAAAACAGGAATTACTGTGCAGCAATCCATCATGGGCTTTTAGATCTGTCCACGTGTTGACTTAGATTGCTACATTTCTGCAAGGTTTTCATAGTCCTGTTAAATGTTAAAATACCATAAAGAAATCTGTTGTCTGTGCATCACAATAGCTTTGCATGTATGAATTATTTCAGCTAATGTCTACAGTAATTTACTTCAATAATTCAGGTTTAATAACTCCCTCCACCTACATCAGTTTAAAGTATCATAAATGTCAAAACCCGAGAAGGAAGTTCTACTTATTGAGATTAGCCTAGGTGCTTATGGCACTGTCACCTGATTAAAGTGACACATGGAGTGCTGAAATCAAGATTAGTCTGCAAAGCGATCTTCAGATATTGCTTGGAAAGTATAAGTCTTTGTTTCCCTTGATTACATGCAAATTTTTGCAACACTCCAAGAGGGTGTGTGTGAGATGCACAGAGAAATTGACAGGAACCTTCAAATCACAGACAGCCTTTGTGTACAGATTAATAAAAAATGACATGTTGGGAAATTACAGAAGATATAACTTAACAAATAGCACACACAGCCTCACTCAACCATAACCTATAATAAGCCTTCAACTTTGTAAAAATCCAGTCAAATGCCTCTAATTAAGCAGAAATGGGCTGCAGTTTTCAAAAGCACAAGTTCAGCTGGTCAAAAATCACACATTTGAAGGCCAGTCTGAAGAGTCAGTAATGCTTTCATGCAGGGCTGGCTCACATTGCCAGGAGCAACATGTGTACAGGCACACAGATCCATGCAGCCTGTCATCAGGACACCCATTTGTTTGCTCATATGGAGTTGCTCTCATGTGAATAAGTTGAGTCCATGTGATCTCTGCATCTCAAGTGCAGCCTATTACCATGATGAGCATGAACCACAAGTGTTTTAGTAATAGACTGTACTTGTCTGTAGAGCAACTACAGAGAGGGTAGATTCATAGCAGAGAGTTGCCACATGGTTGTCAAACAAGAAATCTGAGAATGAGGCTCACACACCTGTGTGCTGTTCGTGTACTACCACAAACACTGGCTCACAAAACGTCATTCAGCACTTCTGGCATTAAGCTCAATTACATTTGGATGAAGAAAAAATAATCTGTTGGGACTGGTTCCTTTGATAATTTCCTACCAAGCTGATCACAGTGTATCAGCTATATATGGGTCCCTGCCACACAGCAGGAAAAAAAAGTGGGCAAAGCGCGGCTTTTAAAAGCCGCACCGAAATACAGACGCCGCGGCGGGATCCCACGGATCCCCTGAGCCGCGGCGCCGTTGCTCCCCGGCACGATCAGATGCCTGGGAGGAAGCGACGGTTGGGAGGGGGAGGCTGCCGAACTGCGCATATCTGAGCATGCGCAGTTTGGCCAGGAGCCGGGGATGCGCCAGCGGAAGGACGCGCCGGCGATCCCACGGCTGGCCTTGATGCGCCGTTTTCCGAAGAACCACCTAGGTAGGTGGTGTAGTTTTGATGCAGGGTTTTGGGTGGAAGGGACGGATCGGCAATGGGCACGGCACGCTTCCCAGATGTTGCTGTGGGATCGCGCCTGTTTGCTGCGCCCCCGATCCGTCCCTCTCCCGGCTCAAAACCTCTCGTGTGACCGGGGCCATGGTGTCTTGTTACAGATTCAATAAATCTCTTTTTTTTCTGCCTGTCTGGGTTGTCAAATAACTGGCCATAAGGCATGCAAAATAGCCATCAAAGAAAGGAAGAAGAAGAAAAGAATAGTTTGCATGATACTCTTTTTCTTCGTTCTAATTGATTATCTTCACTGTATTTGACTGCTAAAACTGTTTTCACAGTCCAGAAGAACACAGTGATGGTAGCCAAAGATTCAGTGGGACTAGCTAGGATGTTGGGTTTTCTACATGCTGTTATTTTTTTCCTTTTATGTATATTGCAGAAGGTAAAAGTCTGCTATGCAGGTGTTGGTTCATATGAAACATTGCTGCCAAATGTCTCATTTTAAATAAGCCCAGAGTGATGGCAGAGGATGGAAGCCTTTGCCATGGACAAACGCAAGAGATTAGCACTTTTGCCAAGTATCCAAGACAACTATCATGAATGGAGCTGGACAGAAGCATAAACAAAGGCAATAATAGATTATAACTGGCCAGAGCAAACAGCACACTACTTGAAAATGACATTGCAATGATGCTACAAGGCAACATGAGATACAGCACATACTGCTGACATTTGAAAGCAAAACATGAACAGACAGTGGACTCTAGTGCCTCATTAAAATATTAATTAGGAAAAAAAGGATGATGTTTCTTTGTGAAAAGAGCTGTGATGTGATTGTCAGCAATTTTGGAGTGTTTCTTCTAATACAAAAATCCTTTTTTATTTTCCAACCCTCTCATTTACCGTGCAGCACCATGATCTAATTAGATGGGGGAAATGCAAACAGTTGTCATCCTTTACCTTTCTAAAATCTACAAGAATATTTCAGGGGTTCAATAACAGGGTGTTATCCAGAGAGGCTATCCATGCTGCTTTCTCCAAAGTTAGTGCTACAGTTTACTATAGTGACAGGCTTTTCTTTTTGCCAATTAGTATAAGTGCACTGCTACTAATAGCTACAAAGCTTAAGTTGACCTTCAGCTGGGACACAGTTTTTAACTGCTACTAGCAACTAGCGTTACTAGCGTTCCGTGCGCCTTGGTGTTTAGTCATGCCGGCCACATGACCACGGAAACGTCTTTGGACAGCGCTGACTGTTTGGCTTTGAAACGGAGATGAGCACCGCAACCCTAGAGTCAGATTCGACTGGCTTTCGAGCAAGGGAACCTTTACCTTAACCTTTAGCAACATGTCTTCTCCTGCAATACTATGATTTAACCAAGCACTGGTTCTATTTACACCAAGTGTGGCTATTCACTTCAGTGGGCAGTCTGAACAAGTGTGCGTGTACACGGAGGCTCATACCTTGAATAAAACTTTGTTGGTCTTAAAGGTGCCACTGGAGGAGAACTTTTTTCTGCTGCTTCAGACCAACATGGCTACCCACCTGAATCCACCTGAGAAGATGTTATTGTATTGGCAAACACAAAGGAAAGGGAAGAGATGAGAAGTGCTGCATGCTTGTCTGAGGCTTGCTTTGGCCCAGGCTGGCAACTGTGCTAGTCTGTGCAGTGATGATGGGCATAAACCATACCTATTGCTTTCTCACACAGTGCCAGTCACAATGCCGCTTCCAGCATTTCAATGACTTGCCTAGTTGTTTGGGTGGAGACCTAGTCCTTCATGATAAACCAGAAGGTCCGGTATTCTACAGTAGTAAAGAACAAGAGTCCAGAAGCTACTTAAAGACTAACAACATTTGTGGTATGAGCTTTCGTGAGTCACTGCTCACTTCTTCTGATACAGCTAGAATGTGAGTCCATCTGTCCTATATATTGGAAAGTGAAGTGATTTCAGCTGCCAAATGACATTAGCAGGCAAATGATAACAGCAGGTGTGATTGGATTAGGTAGTATGTGTATTATACAGTATGTCTGCCAGGGGATGCTTAACCCAGTGCAGCCAACTAAACATAGTAATTGAAAATTGGTCCCATTAGATTCAATGGGACATTTCCATACAATAGGCTGGGAACACTGGTACCATGACATGTCTTTTTATGTTCTTCTAAATGTATAGTATGCCATTTAGTGAACTATTTTTTTCCTGTTGTTTCTTATAGCTCCCTTTTAAGAGTTTCTATGTCAACAGTTGCAATATAAACAGGAGTAAAAAAATTAAGCTCAATTTCCTGCAGTGTGCATATGGGTCTACTTCTACTATCTCATGATTGCCAAGGGCAATGTGAATGTGAATACAGCATTTCATCATATTCTAGAAAGTCTGTGTATAATTGAGCTACTATCTCTTACATTACAATAAATGCATGATGCAACACACTGCTAGAGTATGCTTCATGTTCGTTATTTATTTATACCCTGCTCTTCTCCTGAATGGGGACCTAAAGTAGTTTACAACATTGCTCTCTCCACCTTCAATTTATCCTCACAATAACAATTAATCCCCACAATAACAGCCCTGTGAAGTAGGCTAGGCTGAGATAGTGTGACACTAAATGCAATGGGACCATGGAGATACGAAATACAATAACAAGACACACCGTGGAGAGAATGTATTGCTCAAGGTCAAATACCACTAAAGTGTTACTTTTAGGCATATGTCTCAAACATAATAAATGAGAAACTCATGCATGGAGATTAAACTATAAATCTTTTAGTATGATCCACGTGTACTTATTGCTTATTAAAAGCACAAAAGCTATGAAACAAGTACACAAGTATAAAGAAGCCTTCCTAAAGCAAGACCAGTAAATGGGCTGTATACAGTCCTTGAAAATTTGCTGTTTCTTAGTTTCAAACTTTCAGGTCTGCAGGAAGGCTGAGAAACCAGGCTGACGTCTCCTGTCGGCCGAGTGAGTTTCGATTCTACTTCTTCAGAGCCAATATATTCTTTCGGAATTAATACAAATAACAAAACAAGCACAACATCTTGTATACAGATATTGAAAACACACTTCAAACCTTGTTATTAACAATTTTAAACCTGACACCTACACAGTTTACATATTTTGCATGCCTTATCATACTCTCACAAGGGCTCGTTACACTCCTTACGGCAAAGTGGTTCTTACATGCACAAACTCAGCTTGTGTACCTAAAGCTAATCGTGTCTGAATCATTTAAAAACACAAAGTGCATTTAAAGTCACAGAGTATATTTAACACAAATAAAAGGCTTCAAATAAGAGGATAAGTCAAGTTCATTATTTAAACCATAAGGTGAAAAAGTTCTATATTCAAATTTCTTTTTGCAATAGAAATTTCTGTATATCATGACACTTGTATTTCTGTGGTGTATATTTGTAAATAACAAAAAAAATTAACCCCATCACTCCTTGGCAAATAGAAGGGGAAGTAACGGAAGCAGTGACAGATTTCACTTTCCTGGGATCCAAGATCACTGCAGACGGTGACTGCAGCCAAGAAATTAAAAGACGCCTGCTCCTTGGGAGGAAAGCATTGGCAAACCTAGACAGCATAATAAAAAGTAGAGACATCACCCTGCCAACAAACGTCCGCATGGTCAAAGCAATGGTATTCCCAGTAGTAATGCATGGCTGCAAGAGTTGGACCATAAGGAAGGCTGAGCGCCAAAGAATAGATACTTTCAAATTATGGTGCTGGAGAAGACTCTTGAGAGCCCCTTGGACTGCAAGGAGATAAAATCAGTCAATCCTAAAAGAAATCAACCCTGACTGTCCCCTGGAAGGCCAGATACTGAAGCTGAAGCTCAAATACTTTGGCCACCATATGAGAAGGGGGCACTCACTGTATCTCCTGTAGGAAAGTGTAGTACACACACTAGTCCACA
Source organism: Gekko japonicus (assembly GCF_001447785.1). NCBI lineage: Eukaryota > Metazoa > Chordata > Lepidosauria > Squamata > Gekkonidae > Gekko > Gekko japonicus. Next base: position 96,660 of record NW_015168666.1, on the reverse strand, counting down.
CACTGCACATGATAAGGAAACACACTAAAGTGGCATTCATATGGATGAGGAGGGAGTCCGGAGAGCTCCAGCCCTTCCGGCACCATATGCCCAGCCCGTACTTATAACACCCAATCTTCTACCATCTTGACTAGGGTTGCCAGGTCCTTACCAGCTCCAGGAGCTAGTCTGGGATGCTCCCAGAAGTGATGTCATCACATTGCTGACATCAGGGGGGTGACACTCTAGGTTTTGGGCCAATTTTACTATAGAGTTCTGCCCCAAAACTAGAGTGTTCTGGGTGATGTCGTTCCGTCATGTTTGGGGGCATTTGCAGGTGGGTTTCCCCCCCTGCTGGCTAGCTGGCCAGCAACAGAAAGAGGCCCGCAAAAGCAGGGGAACCTCTGCCCAGACAGGTAGCCTGGCAACCCTAATCCTGACAGGGATGAAACAAGGCAAACGTTTAGGCCTGCTTTTCCAAACATAGCCCTACTCCTGTCCTACTCAACATGGCCTGCAAAGAAGATACAGAACACTTCCCCCAATCAAGAATTAAGTTGTGTTCTGGAGGAAGGGACAGACAGTGCTGGGATGGGATGGGCTATCCAACATCAGGGATAATGAAGTCAAGTTTGTTTTGTACTGCAGTGCTCTCCTGAGTGTAGCACTTTACTTTCCCCATAGGAATTAGGTTTGCCAACCTCCAGGTGGGGCCTGGAACTCTCCCAGAATTACAGCTGATTACATAGATCAGTTCCTCTGGAGAACAGGGAGCTTTCAGAGGGCAGATTCTGTGGCATCACATCCCCCACAGAGGTCCATCTCCTCCCTAGACTTCACCTTCCCCAGGCAATGCCCTGAACTCTTAAGGAATTTCCCAGAGTTGGCAACCCTAGTAGAAGTGAATGATAGACCTTGGACCATACCAGCTACCAAAATCATATAACATAATGCTACCTAATAGAGAAGATAGTGACATGAAAAATAATTAATTTACATAGATGGAAAGAAAATGACTGAAACATTAGTTTACCTTTTGCTATGAGGAATGCTGAACTAAAGTTTCAATAATTTTATTTCCATCTCCTAGTGCCATGCAAGGCAGATTTACTCAGAATCCTGCTGCAGTTCATTCAATGAGAGTTACTCCCAGGAAAGTGTTTTTAGGATTGTGCTGTATGAAGGGGTCATTTCGTAGAAAAAGAGGTGCAGGAGCTCATTAGCATAACTTATTAGCATAACTTATTTGCATATGCCACACCCCGACAGCACTGGAAGTGTGTCAGAAGGCAACACCCACTGCTCAGGCTCCACTGGACTGTTTTGGATTGCTAGCTATTGGGGGGGGGGAGCGTGCAGATCTGTCCTCGCGGAGGAGGGAGAGCTTGTGCCTGAATAAAACTTGGTCTTAAAGGTGCCACTGGACTGTTTTGGATTGCTAGCTATAGGGGGAGGGGAACACGCAGATCTGCCCTCACAGAGGAGGGAGAGCTTGTACCTGAAGGCAGGCTGGGGGGGGGGCTCTACAACTTACCTGGCTGCTTCTTGCTCCTCGTGGCCCGACTGAGGCTGCTGGGAGCAGGGGTTGGGGCTTGTTGCATGTGCCCGCCCCCTGAGCTCCTTACTGCCGGAGCTCCGCTCCTGTGCGCTCCCGCAGGAAATGACCCCTGCCTGGAGGGTTCATTTGGTTATCTTATCTATATACTGTTAGCCAAGTGTAGCTCTCATCTGGGGATACTTAGAGTCCACGCACTTAACCACTACACCACGCACTACACTACACCAGAATTTATATTATGTTCTAGCCTTAAAGAGAATTTTTATAAGATGATGTACTGTTGGTATATATCTCCAAAGAAATTGGCCAAAATGTATAAAGGTACTTCAGGTCTATGTTGGAAATGTGAACATCATGAAGGAATATTTTACCATATGTGGTGGACATGTAAAAAAACAAAAAAAGAAGGATACAAATACATGTATTAATTCAGAAGATTTTAAAGATTAATATACAATTAAAACCAGAGTCTTTTCTTTTGGGACTGATGGATACTCAGCTCGAAAGAAGTCATGGAACTTTGTTTTTATATATGACAACGGCAGCAAGATTATTATATGAGCCAAAGTGGAAGAGTCAGAGATTGCCTACAATAGAGGAATGGATGGCAAAAGTGCTGCAACTTGCAGAGATGGCTAAACTTACTTCACGTTGGAGAAAAGACAATAAGTACATTTATTGCTGATTGGAAACCCCTTATAGACTTTTTGCATGCAACCGATTATAATTATTTGATGATCTGTGGTTTTGATTCGTAAGGAATTTAAACAATAGAAAAAGAGAGCCTTTTTTGTAACCATAAAGTAAGAGAAAATCTTGTAATCATATATTTGTCACAGAGAAAACTGGAAGCCACTTTTTATTTTATATAGTTTTTCTTCCTTCTTTGTTCTGCTATTTTTCTGTTGTCATTCTTTTTTTTTTTAATTTGAATTAAAAAGATCAGGTCTCATACACACACACACACACACACACAAAATACAATGTATGGAGCGTATAGATACAACCATTATTATTGCAACCATTCACGTCACCTTCTCAATTGCCTTAATCACAGCAATTGCTGTGATTCTAACAGATGGCTGCTTACTCACAGAGCATAAGTAGGATCAAATCCATGCTAAGAGAGAAATCCAGATCAATCTTCCGGAACAGCAGAACCATCACATGCACATATGTGTAATGAAATGCTAAAAATCATTTTCCAAGGGAAAAGAACATTTCAGCAGGCCTTCTACAGGTGCCACCCTGCAAATGGGCAAGATCAACAACTGCCTGTACATTTGCATTCTCTGTTGTGGCCCTCGCCTTATGGAACAGATGACCTGAGGAGGTCAGGAAGGCTGCCACACTTTTGGCTTTCCACAAAGTATGTTTAACAGACAGGTTCAGGAGGACATTTTGTAAAGGGAAAAGGCTGTACTATAACATAAAGATTTAGGAAGACATCTACTAATATGCATTATCTGCTGCTGTATGTTTTTATCTTGATCTCACTGCATTATAGCATTTCTTGCATTAATATGTCACGTTTAATACTTATGCCTTGTTTCAGACTTCTGAAATCTTAAGTCACATTATATTGTTTATTATATATATTTTCTCATGCTATTGCTAGTACTGGCAATATTATGTAATCTGCCCTGAGTCTCAGTGAGAAAAGCAGAATGAATGAATGAACACACAAACAAACAAATAAATAAATAAAATTTTAGAGGGTATCCAAAGATTTGACTATTAGTATAGACAAGTGGAAACCCACAAGAAACTTGTGGGATGGTTATCCCATCCCTCACACCTTTGCTTCCTCCCCTCTCCCCCTAACTCTTTCACACCCTTTCTCCCTTCTGCCCCTTTTCTTTCCATCTCTCCTCCATGCATGTTACTTCCGCTCTCTTTCTGCTCCCTCATCATTCTGTTTTTCTGCCTCTCCCCACCTCATCACTCTTTATCTGCCCCCCAACCCATCATTCTCTCTTTCTGCCCTCATCACTCTCCCAGCCTCCTGCCTGCTTCCTCCTCCACCCCACAAAGCAGCAGCAGTGGTCAATGTTCCCTCTAAGCTGTGGGGTCTTGTGAGCAAAAATTCTCCTTTGTGAGCTACTGGCATTAAAGTTGTGAGCAAGCAATTTGGCTACTGCATAAATTAGTTTGCTCTGGAGCCATCCTTCCTGAGCCAAGACAAAAATGTGTGAGCCAGAGGCTCAAAAACTGTGAGCTAGCTCACACTAACTCAGATGAGAGCCAGTTTGGTGTAGTGGTTAAGTGTGCGGACTCTAATCTGGGAGACCCAGGTTTGATTCCCCACTCCTCCACTTGCACCTGCTGATGTGACCTTGGGTCAGTCACAAGCTCTGGCACAGCTGTCCTTGAAAAAGAGCAGTTTGTGTCAGAGTTCTCTCAGCCCCACCCACCTCACAGGGTGTCTGTTGTGGGGAGGGGAAGGGAGAGGAGTTTGTAAGCCGCTCTGAGACTCCAAGTGAAGGGCGGGGTATAAATCCAATCTCTTCTTCTTCTTCTCTTAGAGGGAACACTGGCAGTGGTGGTGGTGGCGGTGCTCCCAGCCACCCACCTGCTTCCTCTCCTCAGACAGCAGCAGTGGCAGTGCTCTGGGACTCACAACGGAACTCCCAGCTACAGAAATCAATTCACCTTAGGGCTGCCAGCTCCAGGCTGGGAAATTCCTGGATATTTGGGGGTAGAGCCTTGAGACAGTGAGGCTTGGGGAGGGAAGCAGTATCAGCAGGGTATAATGCCATAGATTCAAGCCTCCAAAGTAGCCATTTTATCCAGGGTAACTGATCTCTGTCACCTGGACAACAGTTGTAATTCTGGGTGACAATGGTAGTTCTAATGGAGGAAATGGCTGGTTTGGAGGGTGGAGTCTATGGCATTATACTGGTCTGAAGTTCCTCCCCTCCTCAAACCACATCCTTCCCAGGCTCCACCCCTCAAATGTCCGGAAAGTTCCCAACCTGGAGTTGGCAACACAATTTCCTTCACACCCAACAGCCAACCAATGGTCCCTCTAAGCTGTGGAGTCTTGTGAGCAAAAATTCTACTCCGTGAGCTACTGGCATTAAAGTTGTGAGCAAGCAATTTGGTTACTGCATAAATTAGTTTGCTCTGGAGCCATCCTTCCTGAACTAAGACAAAAATGTGTGAGCTGGAGGCTAAAAAACAGTGAGCTAGCTCACACTAACTCAGCCTAGAGGGAACACAGCAGCCCCTACCTCTCTGTCTTCAGCTTTCCTTCTCCACCCTCCTCCCCTACAGCCTCTACCTAGGAAAATTAGTCTTTCTCCACAGTGGGGACCAAACCAGCTTACATTATTCTCTCCTTTTTATCTGCACAACAACCCTGTGAGGTTGGTTAGGTTGAAAGCATGTGACTGTCCAAAATCACCCAGTCAGCTTCCACCACAAGATGGGTATCTGAACCTGGGTCTTGCAGACCATACTTTGAAGCTCTAAGTGCTGCACCACACTGTCTTTCATAGGTTGGCTGCTGTTGAAGAGTAGCAAGCAGCCAGGCCTAGTTGAGTAACGCAAATCAGGTGGTATCAAGTCACCCAGAGGGTGCTGCCTAGGGATGCTAGCTTCCAGGTGGGACTTGGGGATCCCCTGGAATTACTGCTCATCTCCAGACTAAAGAGATGACTTCCCATTGAGAAAATGAATGCTTTGGAGGGTAGACTGTATGGCATTGTACCTCACTGAGGTCCCTGTCATCCCCAGGGTCCACCCTGAAATCTCCAGGAGTTTCCCAACCTGGATTTGGCAACATTATCCCCCCATCCCCTGCTGGTGGCCAGAGGGAACCTGGCAACCCTAGACTGCTGCCAGGCCTAGGGTTGCCAAGTCCAAGTGGGACCTGGAGATCCCCCAAAATTACAACTGAACTCTAGACAGCAGAGATCTGTCTCCCTGGATAAAATGGCTGCTTTGGAGGGTGGACTCTGTGGCATTATATCCAGCTGAGGCCCCTCCCTTCCCCAAACCCATGCCTCCTCAGACTCCACCACAAAATCTCTAGGAATTTCCCAGCCTGGCACTGGCCACCCTTGTCAGGCCTGGCCAAAATAGGCCTGGAAAGCACCCTTCCCCCTCCCTCTGCCTTTTACTGAGAACTAGTCAGAAGCCCCTGCCCCCAAATGTTCTAATCTCTCACCGTTGATGCCTGGAGTAGACCTCTGCAGTGGCCATTTCAAAAGGTATTGGGGGGAATTCAACCCTCCCTGAGGTTTTTAAAAAAACTTTTTAGATTTTTCTCCAGGACCAATGAGTCTTCTGAATTTCTAGAAAAATCTGTTGGGGGAGAGTGAGCCCTCTGTTGGCAAAAATAAGTATCCGCACAGAGAAGGGACTTTGGCTATTAGTATATAGATGTTGGGAACCTTATAGGATAGAAAGTAGTGCCTAATTTGGGGTAGTTAAACAGAGGATAGGGAAAAGGTTAAGATCACCATCCTTGCTGCTTCTCCACTCCAAATCACCCATTTTTCAAACTGGTTTTCTTTTGGTAAACAGCCATAGGGCTTTTTTGTTATACATATATGTATGCAACATGAACTTCTGCCCTTACTTAGTCTGCTAAGTAAGGGCTATGTCTGCTAAGTGGGGGTATTTTTTCAAGTTTCAGAAAGATGTCTGTTTTTTAAGCCCACTGCTACGACAGGAATTTTCACGGAGGCAAGAATGAAACTATAAAGCTGCAAACATGCAATGTTTGTTACAATATGTAGTTTGGCCCTCAAAGATTTCTGTGCACCCAATACCCCAGTCTCTAGTGCTGCCTAAGATAGGCCCTTCTAAACTGTGATCAAACCTTTTAAAGATGGCAGAAATGCTGGACAAGGTATTAGTCTGAAAACATACATTTGGTGAAGCAAGCCCATTCATTCTTGACAAAGGAGCTGTGTTATACGATAAAGTACATTGTGTTTTGTGTACGACAAACCAGAGGAGAAAACACAGCTAGTCCCATAGTCCCACATTCTCAGCTATGTGTGCTATGATTACAGTTCTAAACAATAGATACTGTGTCAGTAGACAGCAAAACAAACAATAGGCCTTTTAAACAAAATATCAGTAGGAAGAACACATAAATTAGTCAACAAGGGAGCTGGATTAATTCTTTGCATTTTTTCCACTGATGATATTCTAGAGCCTAGTAGAAAGGTTGTTTTGTTTATCCCCACCACCACCGCCAGCTGAGTGCCTGTTTTTGCTTCTCCCTTTTCATCAATGAGGAATTTCTGTCTGCCTGCACCTGGCCTGACCAGCCGTCAGCTGGTTTCTGAAGATCATCACTGCATACTATTTTACTCTCGCTTACCATTCAGCCTCTTTCCCAACAGCTGCATGAGCTGTGGTGTCCCTTTGATCTGGGAGGCAAACTTGTAATCTCTATTGCCAGCAGCAATTGTATATCAGCCTGCATTAAAACCTCAGTGCAAGTTATTCCACCAGTCAAGAAAAAGCAGAACTTCAGATTGTACTCTGGCCAAGGAGCCCCAATTTGGACCACAGTTTCCAAACTGTGAAACCTGTGCCATAATCTACAATGCCCACTACCTCTTTAGAAGATATCAAGGAGCAAGAGACAAATAATAATATTATTATCAAGAACTTGATGACTGATAGTATATACTGAGACTACAGATAACATACTGATCTACAACAAAATGTAAAATCTCTTGTCACAAATAATTTCTAGGATGCAGATAAAGATAAGAATGGAGAAACTGGCGTGACTCAAAGTGGAAGGAAGAGAATTCTGTTCTTAAAATATGAAGTTATGTAACTACACAAATACACAAGTTTCAGAACTACATTCACCAAATGAAGAAAGAGAGTAACTATAAAAGGAAAGGTACAGACTGCAATTTGTTAAAAAGAAGAGAAAAAAAAACTGAATCTACTTTCATACTGAACTCTAATTTTAAAATACTAAACCCCAAAAAAGTGTTAGCTTATATAGAAAGAGCAATTTTTTACAGCTTTTCAATAGTTCATCTATCCAAGACTATACCAAAACCCCATGTATTTTTAAAGTCCCCAAATAACAATATTTGTAAATTGTTAAAAATAGATGTGCATATTTAAAATGTATATACATTAATTCAAATATAGCATAGCTGCCTCCTTATTGGAGAGATAGATAGTTGGTGGGTATGTGCCTTGAGGAGGGGGCTGCCATTCCCCTGATCCTGGGTAGGGGGAGATATGGTGGTGGGATACAGACTGGCTGTTCCAGGAAAAGGAGGTCTGGCCATTGGTTGGGCATGCCTTTAAGTCTGCCTCCCAGCCAATGAAGACTTCATTGCGCTGAGGTTGGGTCCTTGGCCTTAAGAACCTGCTGATGAATGCCAGGTCAGTAAATGGAAAAAACTACTGCCATTCAGGATTTAATCCTGGATGAGCAGGCTCACCGGCATGTATTGTGGAGACCTGGCTGGATGAGGCTGGGGGTATAAATCTGACCCTGCTCTGTCCTCCAGGTTTCTCCGTACAGTGGCAGGCTAGGCCAGGAATGGGGGTACATGGTAGTCTATCACAATTCCACCCACCTATTGAGGTGCCTCATCCAGCAGTCTGCCATTTCTGAGTGTGTGCTCCTGAAGGAGGTTACCATGACAGGATAGGAATTGTGCTGGTGTTCTGTCCACATCGATGCCCAGCTGTCTCTCTTCCTGAGCTAGCTGAACAGGAAAGCCTGAAAAACTGTAAAAGGACTGCACAAGAAAACCTGAAGCAGTCTGCTAGTCATGGCCAGCTACCAGGAGCGTATTTTCCTGATACTACAGCAATAACACTGGCTACTAATCAATTCCCACGCCAAATTCAAGGTGTTGGTTTTGACCTTTAAAGTTCTACGTGGCTTGGGATGGGTACCAGGAATTAAGATCACAAGGAGAGGTCCTCCTGACTGTCCCACTAATCAAAGACAGGGCCTTTGTGATGGCAGCCCCACAATTATGGAAGGACTTCTCCAGGGAGGACTGCCTGGGCCCCTCATTTTCAGTCTTCAGGAGAAGGCTGGACACAGTTTATTTAAGACTGAAATAGATTGATTAAGTTTTACTGGCAGTCCTAACTGAAGTTTTGAAATGGTTGACTTTTAATTGGGTTTTATAATTTTTAATAGTTTTTACTAATGTTTTAATTATGGTTTATTTTAATAATGTTTTATTTATATTATAAGCTACCTTGAATTCCACAAGAGCGAAAAGCAGTTAATAAATGTTCTAAATAATAATAATAAACAAATATATCTGGACTTCCATTGTTCTTCTGTTGCTTAAGCAAACAATAGCAAAACACATATTAACAAGACCTAAGTCCATAATTCTAGGCTGGCTAACAATACATGCTCATGACTAACAGAATCTTCTTTAAGTCATGCATTGTAAGCCATTTAAAATGAATTAATCATCAAAGAATCCCAATATGACCAGTAAGTATGGTCTGTAAAGACCACAGTTGGCCAATACATTTCTTCACTGTACAAAATATAACACTATGTGCTGCCACAATCCAAAAATTTATTGCCCAATTCTATTCTTGTGAATTTCTTCCTCCGGGTATCCACTATTTCTTTACAGAGTAAAAACCACTCCCCAGAGTGTTGATTGCTTTAACAGTGTAACCAAATTGCTCTTCAGCTTGTCAGAATATAATTGGTTTTCAATGTCACCAAGAAAAGAAACTCCTAAATGAGTGGTTTTCAAACTTTTTACCTTCAGGAATAATTTTTACCTTCAGGAACAATTTCCACATCCTCAGACTCTTGCAAGTTGTAAGTCAGTTCACATAGAGGCATTTCTCAGACTTTTCAGGACTCTCTGCTGCATCATGTGAACTGAGAATGTGTCCTAGAACTCACTAGAGATCCCACAGATTTCATATGAATAGTTTCAGAAGGTGAATATACCACATTCAACAACTGTATTCACTTGTGACCTAAGTCTTGGACCTGTTCAGTTCACTGTCATTCAAACTGAACAGCTGCTGAATAACTTTGCCTGGCACACTAATTGTTGTGGTGGAGTTTCATTTCATTACAGGTACTTTTGTATCTGTGCAGTAAATGGAATAATCTCCACCAACATGGGGAGGCCAGGTAATTAAATTACATGGGAGGAAACTCTGTCTCCCATAAGGTTGTGTAAAAATGTGCATGTGCGAAATAACCTCAACAACACACTCTGAAAAGATCACTGATTTTTTTTTTTTAAAGAGTGTTTATTACAATCAGTGGCTGATTGTTGTTTTACTTACCCTTTATTTATATGATTGGCTGCCAAGTGGTACAGTGATGATAGATCCATGGGGGAGGGGGGGAACTAGGAGTCTCATCAGGTAATGAAACATTGCCAATTACACTGTACCATTGGTATATACAAAAAGTAACCCAAGGAACAGGTTCAGATTCTTTGCAAACAGATGAATGGTCAACAACAACAACAACAACAAAACTGGCTCCCGGTTTGCAAACAGCAAATAGAATGTGAACTGAACCACTGGGTGTTCATTTATCCCTCCAATGCACTCAACAATCTACTGCCTCTACCTTTCTTTTCCACCTAATTTCGAAGATGCTGTTGATGTTCTGAACTGCTGCTGTGCACATTGCAGAAAACAGTCAGTATTTTTATGGGCAAGCTGTCTCTCAGTTAAACTTGTCCATCATTACTGAATGCTAATCCTTTCATTCATGAATGGGTGATTAGGTTGTAATATTCACAAAGAACAGTGGGGATTTCTATTTTTAAAAATCCCCTGCACATGAAAAATGAGATGTCAGAGATAACAGTTCTAGCCTAGCTTTCTCCTTGATATCCTGATTTTCTGTATATATGGATCTTTCCCCCCCACATAGCACCCTTCTATTATGCGAGCCACCATGTGCTGTCTGGACCAATGTTCCTTCTAAGCTGTGGAGTCTTGTGAGCAAAAAATTCTACTTTGTGAGCTACTGGCATTAAAGTTGTGAGCAAGTGATTTGGCTACTTCCTAAATTAGTTTGCTATGGAGCCATCCTTCCTGAGTCTAAGGCAAAAATGTGTGAGCCGGAGGTTAAAAAAACTGTGAGCTAGCTCACACTAACTCAGCTTAGGGGGAACACAGGTTTATCACCTCTTGTATGGCCTTTTGAGAACTTGGTCAAGTGGCCAAAGAACCCCAAGATGGCCTAGAACCCAGTCTGCAAGCCACTGCCTTAGACAGCATGGAGAACTGATACCCATTTAACTTAACAGTCCGCACGGAAAATGACTGAAATCTACAGCAATAGAAGACTTAGCAAGAGCCACTTGAGCTGAAATTTACAAGAACTGAAGTAGCTTGTGGGCAGATGAAGAATGCACAGGGTAAGTATTATGATCATGTAATTTCAAAATGCATAAAATGCAAAATATTCACAGATGTTCACAGATATTATTCAGAGCATTCCTAAAACAAGTGTATTATTTATTTATTTGGTTTGGAGAAGCTGCTGCATATCAGGGTAGTTTCATATAACCTTTTCACCAAGCCCAAATAAAGTGCATACAATTGCAGGATCGGTGCTTTTAAAAGCAACCATATTCATTTAGGAACAGAAAGCAAACACTGTAATTAGCTTGTTTGTGGAAAATAACTATAGTGCTCACTTAGTAATAAGAACTATGTGTTCATTCATTCATCAAAGCATATTGAATGCTTTCTCTCTCTCATCACATCCTGAAGTTAACCTTTTCATTATTTGGGTTATTACAGTATCTTTCTTTCAGTATCAATCTTTAAAACAGGCTCTTATACAGGGGCAGCCAAGCCATGGGTGCTCACAAGAGGCAACATACCTTTCAAATACCCATTACAAAATAATATAGGCAAAACCAGCAACTTTTTACTATTAATCAGATTTCATCCCCTTTTCCTAATCATGATTCTGCTGTCTGAAATCTCTCTGGCTGCAACAATCCTAAGCATCCTTAGAATGAGTTATACTGCTTCAGACTGCTGGATGGTTCCATTTATGAATCTATTTTCTCATTCCCCCCCCCCTTTATTTATCAATCTAAACATTCAAGTGAAAGATGAGGGAGAAGGCTGAGTTAAAACCTTTGCCTCTGACGTGCTCACTTTCTGCCTGCAGGGAATTAATTTTCAGGAGGTCAGCATTCAAAAGGTCTGCTGTTTGAAGTGGTCCAGTCTACTTTACTATGATATACTTTATGATTTGACTACCTTGTTTTGCTGAATGTGCAGACCAGATCAGAGAGTGCCTTAGTAGTCATCTGAAGAAGGAGAAACCAAGTGTTATATCTTGTAGACCTTCTAGCAGATCTCAGTCTCATAGATAACTAGACTGTCCAAATTGGTCAAAAGTGCAGGGTTCTCACCAGGTGGTTTCAGCAGGTTGTGTTCAATAACTTGTACTCCAACCCATGGAAGTTACTTTGAGGGGTGTCATAAGGCTCAGTTGTGTCATTGATAATGTTTCCTATCTACACGAAACTGCTCGAAGACGACAAAAGAAGGTTTGGAATTCAATGTTATCGAACGAGCTGGCAGGATTCAATCTATATTTCATTCTTCTAATCCAAGAATAGCAGTGGTGTTTCTGAACCAATGACTAGAGGGCTGTTATGCATGAAATATGCAATAACAAACTGATCCTGAACCAGAACTGAAAAATGGTCCATATGATTAAGAAGATGAGCCTGTCACACACATTCTGAAAGTTTGCAGTTTGGAGGTACTACTGGATCAAGCAGTGCTCTTAGGCGTTCATGTGGTAGCTATGATAAGGGGTATTTATTACCATCTTTCACCAATATACTGACTGTGACTCCTACAGAAGGATAACTACTTGGCTACTGTTATACTTGCTTTGGTAAGTTCCCAGATCCTAATAACAAATGAAAGCTGTTAATGTGCTCTACATGAGGAGTATCTCACAAAATACAATAACAGAGTATTGGTTAGGATCAACATTACAGCACTCTGAATGCTTTTTGGAAAAGGAAAATCTCTGTATGTTCACTAGGTAGTCCCATGACGACTGGCTTTTTCAGAATCCATTTCATAAGATCCATTTATATAAGAAAGTGATTCACTGAAAAAACAAATCAAAATGATTTATTCTCCCAGAAATTCTGCTCTAGAGCTCCATATTAACATTTGCAGGTATTCAGTTTTCATAACCCTCACAGCTGCAAAGTGCCACTTGAAAGGATTTTTGTACTGACAGATTACATTTTTTTGATTGCAAAACCTGGTAAACATTTTAAAGGGCTTAGTTTAAAAGTAAATGGTAAGACACAGCAGCAACATTAAAGTGCAACATTTCAGCTTCTTATACAAAATCAAATACAGCTTTTTATTTCTCCATACTTTCCTTCAATACTTTTATCTTTTATAAACCCAGCTACAAGTCAAATCAACCCCCCACCACCACAACTGATGATTATGAGATAGCAGAACAATTGTATTGAAAATATTCTAGAGGGAACTTAGTTCTACATACAAAGATCCCCTCAAAATATATGGTCATGTCACTGAGAAGCACAAAAAGGGAAGGAGATCAGTGCTCACACATAAGCAAACACATTAACTGCAATTTAGAAGTCCTTACCTAGCTCTCATAAAATGTCCCTTTCAGTTTTATTCATAAATTTTCTACTGAAAGAGGACTTTGTCTAATTCCTCAGGATATTTTAGAACTCATTCCTGAAACATTTGCGTACCTGGATGAACAAATGTTAGTGGAAGAGAGGTGTGGGTCTGATATCAAAGTTTTCTCTACTCTTGGCTGTACTGCATCATGTTTTGGAAAGAGAACAAACGAAAAGGACAAATGCAGGACATTAGTTTTATTTCTCAGAAGCAATTTCTATTAATATCAGAAAATCACAAGAAAAGCTGTCCTGATAGGTTAGTCCATCTGCATCAGTATCCCAATTTCTACAGTGCCCCACCAAGTGACCTAGAAGGTGCACAGCTGGGGACCAGAGGCCAAAGCCCCAGTTTGCTGCTGTCCCCCAGCGATATTCGGAAGTATGTTGTCTCCAAATATGGAGGTCCCACTCAGCCGTAATGGGTAATAGCCATACATGGGCCTGTCCTCGTTTAATGTATTGAATCTACTTTTAAAGCCATCTAAGATAGTGGCATATTATCACATTCTGCAGCAGTGAGTTCCTTATGTTAATCACACATTTTGTGAAGCTCATTCTATGTATCTATCTATGTATCTACCTACCTACCTACCAACCATCTACTGCCCTTCAGATTAAATCTACATGGCATAGAAGTGTCCTAAATTCATTCCTGTATCCAAATTAATATTAAAAACAGTAAATGAGAATTCAATATGAGGCATAAATTTATATAACATACACTCTTAAAGATGTCTATAAGCATGCACCACCACAAAAGAACCAATATCTGCAGCACTTAAATTCACTGAATTACAAATGAGCAGTATATAAAATATCAGAGTGAATTAAAAGCCTACATTAATAAACACCTTCTCGGTGATCCATGTTTCACTCTGCTTCACAGGTTTTGCCTTCAGTGCAAAACAAACTTTCAAAATACAAATCAAAAATATCTGTTTATGGAATCTATATTATACAGTAGGGAGTAATTGCCTACGAAATTGTTTCTCCCATCAACATTAATTTGTTCTCAGCTCAACACTGCCTTCGCTTACACAAAATTAAACAAGAGGCGGAACTCAGCTTGATAGCTAAAATTTGTTTTGATTACAAAGAGGGAACAGAATTATAATTCTTGAACATATCTATCCATAAACCTTTACAGCCATCATCAGGCATCTATTACAACCCATCCCATCTCAGTTCTGTACAATTTCTTTTGATGTAGCTTTAAGACTGACTTCAACCAGAGGGACAAAGGGGAAAAAATAACTTTCTATCAGCTAAGAAAATCAGAGGCCCCGGTCACACGGGAGGTTTAGGGCCGGAAGAGGGACGGATTAGGGGTGCAGCAAACGGGCGCGATCAAACCGCAACATCTGGGAAGCGGCGCGCACCCGTCCCCAATCCGGCCCTTCAGTCCGAAAATCAGTCCAAAATTCCTTCTTATATTATTGAGAAAATTAAACAGTGCAGTGTAGTGGTTAGAGTGTTGGAGACCCAGGTCTGAATCCTCTCTCTGCCATGGAAGCTTGCTGGGTGACCTTGGGCCAAATGTAATTGCTCAGCCTAACCTACCTCACCAGGTTGCTGGGAGGATAAAATAGAGGAGAGGAGAATTATGTAAGAGGTGGAAGCAAATAAATAAGAATTGCAGACTTCATATATGGAGGTTCAGAGTTTCCTATTTAGTTCAAAGAGTCGGACTCGACTGTGCGACTGAACAACAACAACAAAAATTTAGTTCACATCTCCCATCCCCTGGGATCATCACCATAACCCCTCACTACACTGATGCACACTTCAGGCAGTAATCCAAATCACTAGCTCATATTTATCATATGAATAAATTAACTCTCTTTGTTCCACGTCAATATTCTTCCCCCTGTTCTTTGTTAACTATATTCACCCAGTGGCCTGAAACCCTGCAGGCATGATGGCTAATACTTAGCTTTTAAAAATGCAAGTTAGCAAGCTCAACAGCTTTATCAAAGTTTAAGCTGCAACTGAACAAATATGGGGGCTAGTCTATCTCTTTCAAAATGCATTTTAAAAAATGCCAGGACAAGCATATATGTTTGTAAAACAAACCAACAAAACCCACCTTACTCCACTTCAAAGTCATCTTGTTGCAAAGCAAATTATCCTGCTATATTGTGATTTTTTTTAATAAAAAAATTACAGTTGTTGAAACAATAGAAAACACAGATAATTGTTATACATGCCCCCCATTTACTTTTCCTGCATGATAACAGAAGTTTTTCCAGGACCTTGACCAACAAAAAAGAAAAAATGAAGGCACAAATCCTGTTCTTGCAAGCTACACCCACAGGATTGCTACAGATATAAGGCAAGTGACTCCAGGAACCTCGGTGGCAATACTCTAATAACAATGGACATGACTCTCTGTGAAAGTCTCCTGCACAATCCCATTAAAGTGGAAGGCAACTGTGCAACAGCATATTAGACCTCTCACTCATTTTAATGGGGGATTGTACAGGATAGATTTCCAATAGAAAAGGCCAATTAAATCTACCAGAAATAACTGACCATATTTGCATTAGTAAGACTACACAAATCTGTGTGCTGATCTTGGAGCAAACTCCAATGAATTCCAGGTTGGAGCCATACTAAATTTTCCATCTGCCGAATGAAACTTTCCTCCCTGCTCCATCCCACAGCAGCCCTCTGATCTTCATGCTGTTCCTGGGGTGACCCCAAGGAATGACATGAGGGAGCCTGCAGCAGAATGGGGGCATCGATAGTAATTCCCAATTTAGTCTGGATCCAATCCTCAGTCTGAGGCTGCGATCATATGCACAATTAGACGCACCATAGGAGCGAATGCTGGGCAGATTTAAAGGGCGCGATCAGACAACAACATCTGGGAAGCGCCCCACAGCCGTTGGCAACCCATTCTGCTCTGCCACAGAAGCGGAGTTAAAAGACACCGGGGAAAATCCGGTAGTTAACAGGTTGCGATGGGCCACGAACAGACTTTCCCATGTGTGATCGCTCCAGCGCACTCTCATAACATTGGGATGGTCTGATCAGGCCATCCCAACTCCGTGCCCTTGTTCCCCCCCCTTCTCAGTATGTGCATCACAGCAAACTCCATAAGGAGCCCTCAGTGCAGAGATGCGATTCATCAATTCCTCATTTAAGCACAATGGAAACAAACGGCAAACCCCCCAACTCACCCGCGGTTGCAGCTGATCACGCAGTGGTGGGCTGTGCCTGCAGCTTCCAAGGACTGTGTGATCGTGCAACTGTGGGTCAAATTCCTCCGGAGGGAATAGCTTCAATTCCCCTCCACTTCATCTGGTGCATGTGACCGCAACCTGAATGTTTTACCACCTTGGGTCGCTAATTATGCCACCCCCACCCCAGCTCCCTCTCTTGTATTCCAATGGTAGTCAGGTGAGGCAAGCGTACCTACTCCTGCGTGGATTCAATGCTGACCGTGTGCCTCCTCAGCCTGGTTTTGACCCAGGTGACAGTGACACAAGTAGGGGTACCATTTTCCAGCTGAGGGCAGGGCATTCCCTGCCCCTTCCTTCATTTTCTTGCCTTTGGTCTTGCAGCCAGTGGATGAAAAATGGTGTTTTAAAAAAAACCCATCAGTGACAGTGTGATGTCTCTTCCAGGAAAAACCTGGAAGTGCTGTCAGTCTGCTCTAGGAATCAATGGAAACTATGGTAAATTCCTAAAGAAGCGTGGCATCAGTTCTGAGTTTTCTATGGAATCAATGTCATGCTGTTACCAATGGCTGTCTCCCATGTCCTAGCCCCCCCCGCCCCGCCCCGCCCCCCGGGCTCCTTCTGGTTGCCATACCTGGCAACCCTAGGCACAAGTAATGCTGGTTGCCTCTTCCCATAGCCTGCCAGCACCCACTTCTAGTTTGGCACCCCAACTACCTGCTTGGGTTGCTTGTATCTTGAACCAGCTCTGGAATAATTCCTGATGAAACATGCATAGGATTCTACCATATCTAATTCAGCTCTCTCCTTTTTCCACTCTAGCAAAAAATAAAAAATAAAACCTTTTATCAATCAGTCAGCTATAAGAAAAGTTCACTGAAACAATATAGACCAGATTTCATTTCATCCATGTAAAAAATCCATGTTAAAAAACCACAGTCCTTCAATTTGTGCTGGTATGATGTATGACACTGCAATGTCTGCAATGCTATACCAGTTTATGGCAGAAGTAAAATTTATTTGGGGCAGAGGGTATTGCCTAGGTCTTGATTGTTGTGTAGATTAGCTTGGAGTCATAATAATATGGGCTTTTCATTTTCCTCTGGCATTTCTAACACATTGCAAGGCATGTTTTGTGTGTCTCTTTGGATGAGCCTGAGTAGCAACTGATCTCTAACTTGATTCTGTGAGTGATATATTACACTGATCTAATTTTCATCTCACTACCACCTTTCTGATCAGCTGCTTTACAGTCAACACAGTTCTGAAGTCTGCTCCCTTTACACGAACCATTTGCAGAAAAGAAAGACATACTGTGGCATAATGCTGTCATCACCAGGAATTCCCAGTCTATACTTTTGCTTGCAGCAGACAGTAAGATGCCAGAAAAATTTATTACTAATTTTCCAGATCAAGCAGACAACCTGGATTTAAGGGGCTCCTACAGAAGCAAATGCCACGGAATGTTAAAGAGGAGTGCTATCTGAAGACAGAAACATTAACACTTATTCTGATATCACATTTCAGGGTGAAAGACTTCACACTTGAAAACCTCAAGGAAAGAGGTCATAACGCCAATGCACAGAAATTAATCAACAATGATAGCACAGAATTCTTAGGACACAATGAATTTAATTCAATTGGCCAAGAAAGATATTTTCATCTATTTTTATTACCCTGAGCCATTATTTGTGTACTAATTTTTAGATGGTGAAGGAAATATGAGATAGCACACAATATAATAAGAGCTATCGTTCATTGCTAGAGCAAAAGGCCATCTTAAAATTATGTCTTTCATTCCATTACAACAACAAACCAGAATCACAACAACAACAAACTCTCAGGCTCATTGATTATAATATGGCCTCATTCATTAATCAGCTGAAGTTTAAGTTGATTAATCTATTGATCAAATCTTCTAGCTCTACTAAATACAGTTCAACATTGCCTTTAAATAACTGGTCAAGTCCTCTTTTTTTTTACCTTAAACGTATATATGTACACACACATTTATTACATATATAGTTAAGGATGGGCATGAACTGCATTTTTGTGGTTCACAGTTTGTGGCTGAACCACAAACTGAACCACGAACCCATACAAACCAGGAGGTTGGTTCAGAGGATTTATCCTCTGGTTACAGTAACATCTGAACTGAACAGAACTGCTGTCAGTTCTAGCCCGCGCTGGTGTGAGCTACCAGCCTTGTCCCCAGCTCACCGTCCACCCAGCAGTTCGAAAGCTTCGGTGAGTAG
Organism: Gekko japonicus; assembly: GCF_001447785.1. Classification (NCBI taxonomy): domain Eukaryota; kingdom Metazoa; phylum Chordata; class Lepidosauria; order Squamata; family Gekkonidae; genus Gekko; species Gekko japonicus. The sequence continues at coordinate 78,020 of NW_015168666.1, read as the reverse complement.
ATAAAATGGGTACCACTCCTTAGAGAGGGTGGGCACACTAAACCCCCCGGGGGGGGAGGTGTTAGCCGGCGAAACGGAATGTCCAGCTCGTAAACTCGGAAGCCTGGAAAGATCTCTTCAGCATTAAGAAGCCTGCGATGGGCCAATATGGGCAGACGGTGGCAGTGTGACACTGCGACTTGAAGCAGTCCTGGAAAAACTGACGTCATCAAGCCAAGCCAAGTGAATGCCATCTGGAACACATCTAAGACTACAGCTGAACAAAAGCCCCGTCAGCTGCAAACGTTTCTATGTTGTCCTCCCTTATTCCCTATGAATCATTGTTAGTCCCTTGTTAATATGTGTAGCTGTAAATCGCTCAGAGCCAGCAGCTCTGTAGGATCGAGCGATTAATAAATCAAAAGATATTATTATTATTATTGGTCCGTGAGCCATTTAAAGTTTAAACCCCCGCTTTCTGGTCCCCATGAAAAGTCAAGGGGAGCAGAAAGCACGAGTTTAAATAGCTCCCAGCCATTTAATCCAAACAGCTTTTTTTTGTGAAGAGCAGAAAGCAGGGGTTTAAACCCCTGCTTTCTGTTCTTCATGAACCACCATGAACTGCCACAAACAGCATCAAAATTTGTGAAAATTTGTGGCAATTCTTCAGTTCATGAAACCTGCTTCACAAACCAGACAAAATTTGTGACAAACTTTATTTTGTCGGCCGGTTCGTGTCCATCCCTATGTATACCTAAAGATGTAAAGGGTAGATGTGGCACACCAATGTACCATAGAGATGCATTGTCAGATAGCTGGGACTGGCTACAGATCCTTTGTGACTGCATACTCAGAAACAAACTCTCTCTCTCTCTCTCTCCCCCCATCTGTTTAGAACAGACCTTAGTTAATCCATTTCTTGCACAGTTAAATAGAGCAAGCGATACCATTTGATATCTCTTCCTCACAGAGGAGGGCGTTCCCAGGTAACTTTTATATTGCCTGTACTCTCTATACTATATTTCCAGCTGCTTCCCCAGAGCCTTCCTCTCATTTACCCTCCATGGAAAGAAATATTGCACTGAACAAACACATCTCTGTGGGACAGCCAGAAACACACTCACGGCACTGGAAAGGTACATGGATGAACTTCCTGACATGAGAACTTTCCAGGAGAAAAAAAGTTGGAAATGATCCAATGAGAAACCTTCAAACAAACTTCCATTTTTTCCCCCTTTCACTCCACTAGCTTAGAAAAAAAAAAAAGAAACCCTTTCAAATTACACTACACAATTTATTTATTTTGGGATTTTTATTCTGCTCTCCCCAAGTGGGATCAGGGTGGATCACAACAAATCGAGTCAAAGACTCGTTACAATAAAATCATATTACAATCACATTAAAATGATAACTGTAGTATAATTTGAAAGTCTGGGGGTTTTTTGCCTGTAAAAATACTAATAGGGCCTATTCCTACAATGTTTCTGGAATCATTTAGCAAAATGGAAGAAAACAACCCCATAGATAAAGATATCAAGTTTTAAAAGGAACTTTAAAGGGACAGTTACCAGAAGCCATTCAAATAAAGCAAATTAGTGAACTTCTTACATTAATTAATCAAATAATGCCTGCCAGCTAAGATGCTCATCACAAGCCCTGCAGAGGTGAGGTTGTTAGTGACCAGAGTCAGGACTTTTTCAGTGGTGGTACCTTGCTTTTGGGTTGCCCTCCCTCAAGTCTCACCTGATGCTTACCTTATTGTCATTTAGACACTGGGCCAAAACATTTATTTTTACTCAGTATTTTAACTAAGGAGTTTGAACTATTTTAGTTGTTTTTCAGCCTGCTTCTTACCTGATGACTATTTTATGAGGGTCATTTTTGGTTGCTAGGTATTTTATGGTAATTTTATGATAAGCTTGAGTTAATAATGGGTAGGTTTTTTAATGGTTTGTTGCTTTTAATGATTTTAAAATTATGTTTATGGTTTTTTATTATTTTATCATGTGATCAGAGCATACAAATTTGTATAGCACAAAGTAAAGCTGCCCTCAGTCACAGCCAGAAAAATGAACAGATTCAGTATTACCTTTAGGAATAGTGTGTAATTTGGAGGGCAAAAGTTTAATGTAAATAGTAAATAGTAAATAAGGTCATAAAACTTGTTAGCTGCAAATGTAAAATTGAATATGCATTAAAAATTACTAATGATACTTCTTTGAAGGAAGTGTTACAAGAAAATGTCCCATATATAATAGATTTCCATTAACTCAGTACAGGAGCACCACAACTGCTCACATTTGTGATTACGATAGTGCTGGGGTTTCTGTAGGTTTTAAGGACCTCTGATCCTTACCCAGTCCATTGGCTGTGAAAAACAGTTAGATGGATTTTTTTAATGACTGTGGAATATTTTAAGAGCTTTTTCATGTTTTACCAATTTAAGCCTGTAAGAATGTTTTAAATTCTCCAGGGCAAAAGGTCATCTCCCTCAATCATTCTTGGAAGGCTGTGTGGCATGCTTCAAAGAGGGTCATGTTTAATCTAGTCTGTCACAAAATGACAGGTACTTAAGCTAAAATGCTTGCTACCTGAAAGAAGAAAACAGATTTGGAGATAATTTGGAATTACTGCCTTGCTCAGACTGTAAGCACAAAAAAAAACAAGATATGGGAATAAAGTTTGAGTCCAGTGGCACCTTTAACATCAACAAAGTTTTATTCAAGATATAATCTTTCATGAGCATGCACACTTCTTCAGATACAATGAAATGGAAATTAACAATCCATACATATAGGTAGAGGGTGAGCAGTAAATTCACATACAACATAATGAAGATGTTTAACATATTCAGGGACCAACCAGGAATAACAAGCTTAGTTTATATAGTTACCATGTGTTTGGGCTTAATTTAGAGGGAGATATAGTGAAGGAAATAAATATGTCAGAATTGGAGATTAATACATAGATGTTATTTCCCAGCGTATGTAAACTTGGATATACATTGAAAATTCTCCTAATGAGAAGCTAAACATGTCTCTCCTGACTTCTCTTGCATTGTCCTGCAAAACTTGTATTTCTGTTCAGTGATATCTAATCACATAATCATGAGAAAGTGTGGGACTGTTCTTTGTGAAGACGTATATGGTCTCATCTGTGTTATTTCAGAAAACATGCACCGAACATCATGACTATCACTAGAAACTGTTCTCTAAATGGCTAATAATATCAGGGGGCCACAGTAACCTCCCCTCGAATGGATAGGGTTGTGCAATACTGGAGAGAGGGTTGTCTAGTCACGCGGGATCCTTGGGTGTTTCCATGTATAAATTGTTTTAAATTGTGTTTTATCGTATTTTATTGCACCTTTGTGCCTTACGGTTGTAAGCCGCCCTGAGCCCGCATGCGGGGAGGGCGGGGTATAAATGGAATTAAATAAATAAATAAATAAATAGAAGCTTAGGTAAAATTTCAACAAATACTAAATAAGCAGAGAATGGCATTCAGTTTTATCAGATGACAGTAAACAATTTTGCCTGTTTACTATAGAAATATCTGGAACATTTACCAGTCTCCAGAGGTCTATTCAAACGAGAGGCATTTAAGCTTTGTCCAACAGAGTTGGATGTATGAAGGTCACAGGTAGGACCTAAGAGCTTCTCACCTTGTTATGTACTGATGATGTCATCACTCTTCATCAAACTCGAAAATCTCTGGGTAGGGCAAGGGCTTATGATGATTTAAAGTTGAGATTAATTTGTCCACCATTCAACAGATGGCCAAGAAATTAATCTGACTAATTCAAATTAGTCCTGGACTGGTTTCTCACAGGTGATGGTGGAATAGTTATGCTAAAACAACTATTTATTTATTTCATTTATACCCCTTCTGCGGAGATCACAATGCCAATAAGGAGGCTTTTCTCCATCAGTGATACACAATCACATGGTCAATGGGATACAAAAATATCATAAGCAAGAAAGCTGCCATAGACTACCATGTTGGTCATATTATCTGCCACCTGTTTCAAGCAAATCATTGGGACAACTTGCCATTTGCTAGCACACTGTTGGCAGGAAACCAGCTTTGCCTTGCCCTTTTTGCACTGCCCTACCTTCAGCTGCATAGGAACCAACCTTCTACTTATGGTCACAGATTCTGGCCTACCAGAGAATGCTGTAGCCAATGAATCTGTGAACATATGGAACCATACATTAGACAGGAACTTGCTCAGAGCTTTGCAAAAAGGATAGATCAGATAGCTGCTGCTGCTGAATTTGTTTCTGTTCATATCAAAAACTTGTTATTCCAAATTAGCTCTTTAATAGGAGCACTGAGCGGTGTTTATAGAGATGCTTCTATGTATGTCCCAAGATCTATTAACACTTAGTGCCAAACTAGACATTACATGTGATACGAGTCAGGCAATTGTTACCCGACCTGATGAGTATCACACATAACTCATGATTAAGTTTTAAGATTTTAAGGATTGCTCATTCTAAAAGTGCTCCATTGGACTCAGGACCACTGCAGGGGTGGGTGGAGCTTCTGGCTTCGCTCTTGCACTATTTTCAGCAGCATCAATGGCTACGGGGGGCCTGTTTGTCCTGTATGGGAGGGATGCCAAAGGCCCCTCCTCCCCCTTCACAGCACTCCAGAGCCCAAAAGAGCAATGGAGTGCTTTTATGGTAAGTAAACCCAGAGGTCATTTCGGGGGGGAACGCGGGGGAACGCAGTTCACCCGGATGAGGTACGAGGGGCGGGGCACATGACAAAGCCCCACCCCCCGCTTCCGGCCACCCCGCTTTCGGCCCTCATTCAGCCAGGAGGAGGCAGGAGAAGAGGGAGGGTAAGTTGCTTCCTCCCTGCCTCTCCCCACCCCTGCCTGCCTGGGGCCAGGGAGGGCCTTTGCGGGGCTTCCTTGCACTCCTGCCGGCCTTGCAGGTCCACCGCCGGGCCCCTCATGGGGCTCGGCAGTGAAGCTGCAAGGCCGGCGCTGGCGGCCGGGACCGTTGAGGGCGGGGTGTGTGGCCTTATGACACACTTCTGGTGATGTCAGGGGGTGTGGCCTTATGACACACTTCTGGTGATGTCAGGGGGTGTGGCATATGCTAATGAGTTATGCTAATGGGTTCCCC